>NC_065407.1:15476153-15780384 GCF_024362695.1 Pectinophora gossypiella
ATGTCACATTGAAGTAATATTTTTTTAAGAATATTATCACATTCTATAAAACGATTCATTCACTCTTAACTGAAAATTTATACTTTATTACAATATGATAATAATAACTTACCCCAATCTTCTTTTACTCTCTTCAGGGGGCAGTTGGTCAAAGGTTTTAGCCTGATCTTCCCCCAAAAATGCGTCGTGGTCAAACTGCTTATTATGGTGTTCATTCTTGAAATGTTCCGCATCAGAAAAGTGGTCCATAAGCCTCTTTGACTCTTCAGGACTCGGCACACCGGCAAAGACCGCCGAAATGGCTAAAGCCACGAATAATGTCGTCAACATTCTAGAAACAGAAACCTTACTATAATAAAAATCGACTCAACTAGTTACTATGCAATAACACAGAATTCAACACTCCTATTAGAGTCTAGGCTGACAGTGCTGACACTGTTATACTGTAGCCAGAGAGAAAGAACATGATTAAGTTTCAGTAATGAAATCGTACCTGCTGGAATCGGCCACGTCAACACTGTATACGTAAACTTCCTGGTTCCCGAAAGCGCGAGCGGGATTCTTCGATAAACCGGCAAGCGAGAGGGATGGAAGCGACGGATGCTGGGCTGATTGGATGAGTGAGCGTTCAAACACTGAAATACTCAATATTGTCAACACATTCAACACAACACTAATTTTCAGGCCGAATAAAATATGAGTATCTAAAATTAAATAATAAGGTAGTCGTTATTTCAACAGATAATAGGATTTTTTTTAAACTCTTATTTTCCAATACTTATTTGAATGAATAATAGATACCATTACAAATGAAATCTAAAATTATAATAAGAAAACTTAAATTATAATATGTTCTGAATGTACCTTTTAATTTTGACGTTTCCATAGATAAACAAAACAGTGGTCAGACAACAGAAGTCTACAAAAAAAAACAGTGTTGCGCCATCTAGGATTTATTAAGTGAAACTATGTTTTCCTACTTTACATTGATTCAGCTGATTCAAGACACTAACGCGGTAGCCATAAGAAAAGTGGACAGCGTGATAACGTATTACACGACACTCATACTACCACTGTCGCAGGCCGGTGCTTTTCGTTCCATTCATAAAAAATACATTTGTTTTTACACAGAGAAGAGGATTTTTTTACTGAAATAGGACGATAGATGTCGCTTTACAATTCATAGATTATTCGAGAGGGTTTTAGCTCATTCCATATAGTATTCGTCTGTATATTCTCTATGATTCCACCTGGCGAACTGTCATGACGGTTTTGCTTATTTTGCCTAATTCCTAAAAGAAATTCTAATTATGTTACTACATTTTGCTGCGGAATTACTGTGAATCTGTTTCAGCGTCCAAGCAACTGTATATCGTGCGAAAAAGTTGCCTAAAGCGATTGCAAATGTCAATATGTCAGGATCTCGGTCTTAACTTCCAACAGAGAATGGTGAGAAAATGAATAAATAAGTGGATATTCGGTGCTAAATACAGTTAAAACACAAGAATGTTCGATTGTTATTAACGTGTATGTGAATGTTTTACTGGACATCGTGTTGTGATGTTTGCGTGCTGTTCAATTTATAAGCAGTTTAACAAGTTTAATAATACGTCGATGCATACTGATGTAATTCTGTTTTCAGGGCGCAAATATATCACAATTAGAAAGAGACATCGGGTCAGAGCAATTCCCACCGAACGAACACTATTTTGGTTTAGTAAATGTAAGTAGCTCCTCATTTCTGGTTATTTCTAGAGGATAGATATTCAGAATACATACAGATGCATAATGCTAATAAGTGTAATTACAAATACCTTTTTTATGCTTCAAGTCATAGGACATAAAGTTTAAAAACAATGAAACATCTTTATATCAGCTTTGATAGGCTTCATAATTAAAATGTCTATCAGTTTACAGCATGTAAAGTAGGTATTATTGACATTTATATCAGATTTTTTGTAGGTATATAGTTTCTGCTCTATACTGTAATAATTCACTCATATATGATTAAGTTTCAGTGATGAAACTTTGTTTTGTTAGTTAATTGTTTGTTAGTTCGATAGCATGTTTGATGAAGGAATGTGGGAAGACTTTTGAAATCATGATGCCAGTAAGCTCCATTCGGGAATAATTTTTGAACTCATTTCTTTGTTTTTTTTTTATTATTTTATTTTGTGTGTCATGTATGTTAAGTAATTTTAGGAGAAACTTTGTAACAGCTGTGGATTTTTCTGTTATGTTACAATGTATATTTATCTAAATAAATAAATAAATACCTATAAAAAACACTACTTTCATATAAATGTAATCAAGATCAAGTTAGTGATAAGTGCTGAAAAATATGTAGACATAGACATTTAATATTAATTTACCAATAAAATTAAAAAACTATTGACAAAGTAAGTCAATCTTGTCCCTGTTAAGTTTATTTTTATACAATTTATATATATTAAATAATTTTACATAGATAGATAGCCCAATAAAAAACATTATACTTATAACATCTTCTTTTCAGTTTGGCAACACATGTTATAGCAACTCAGTGTTGCAAGCTTTATACTTCTGTAGACCGTTTAGAGAGAAAGTGTTGGAATATAAGGCAAAAAACAAGAGAACTAAAGAGACTCTGCTGACATGCCTCGCCGATCTGTTTTATAGCATCGCCACACAGAAGAAAAAAGTAGGATCTATAGCACCTAAGAAGTTTATTGCTAGATTGAGGAAGGAAAAAGGTAAGTGCTTTGTTGTCATACATACATACAAGAACGTCTATGACCTTGTGCTGAGGTATTACAGGCAGCTCAGTTTCCCCAGCTATACAGGTTATGAGAAGCTACAGTAGTTTAAAATGTAAATTCATTATGTAAAAATTGACGATTCAAAGTGTAACTATGTTATCTACTGAATAAAGATATATTTGAATTTGACATCTTGCTATCTATAAATTATTAGAGTATTTCATTTCTGCATTATTGGACTATGTCCAACTGAGTAATTGTTATAAACTTCTTCAAGAACTTGCAATGTACTAATAATGTAAATGTAGTAAATGTAAAGTAATAAATTATGATTATAGTAAATGATGCAGACATGAATATAATAGCTGAAGTTATTAAACAATTATTACATAATGATTACTAAATTGGATAATTTATGTTTATGTTTAATTTAGAAAAACTAATTTTTGTATCAACAAAAAGGCTTCAAAAAATAAATAAATAAAAACCGTAAAAAATATAATTATAACTTCTTAAATAATACCTAAGGATAAACGTAATTTAAAATAAATAAACCTGGCAGATAAAATAATCATCCATTTCTTTTTTTTTTCATTATGTTGCTGTACCTAAATTTATACACAATTAATTCTTTATCTTTACAGAGGAATTTGACAATTACATGCAACAAGATGCCCATGAGTTTTTAAACTTCCTTATCAACCATATTAATGAGATTATTTTAGGTAAGTTCCCAGTTTGTTTATAACTTTATTTATCTCAATTTTTGTACTGTATCTTTAATTTTCTTGAAAGACCATTTTTAATACTGATTAAATCAGTGATAATTAAGATAAGTAATGTTATTATAATAAACTATATTATTGTTCATTTACCTTCCTTGTTTTCCTGGTAAAGCTTAACAGATTAATCTATAACTAAATTTTATTTGCCGCAAACATGTTAAACATTTTACTTATGCAAATAGAAAAACTTCTGAACTAATTAATAAAATTAATATTGTTGAGCATAAGTTCATAAGATTGTGAGCAGAAAAGTATGTACAACAAAACTGAATGTAAAATCCGGATGTGTTTTTTGTTAACAAAACCTTGCCAAACAGAACTAACATTCAATCCAGGCTAAAATTCGAACATAAACAGCCTATATTCGTCCCACCGCTGGGCACAGGCCTCCCCTCAATCAACCAGAGGGGTATGGAGTATACTCCACCACACAATTAACTGAATTAGATAGGTTTTGTTGAGGAAAATCACATCAGGATAAAGAAGGCCCTAACAATATTTTCACTTTAAAGCAATAACACCACTAAGGTACTAAAGAATAATACACAATATACATTAATATGTAGTCACTAAAGCAATCGTAACTTTTTCTCCACAGCTGAACGCAATCAAAGTACTCTAAAAGTTCAAAAGAATACGTCAGGGGAAAATGTCCAATGCAACGGTACATTGCCTCAACAGAACACAGAGCCCACGTGGGTGCACGAGATATTCCAGGGAACGCTCACCAGTGAGACGAGATGCCTTAACTGTGAAACCGTTAGCAGCAAGGACGAACACTTCTTTGACTTACAGGTGCGGGACAGTTGTCAGAAAATAAAAAAGTATAAATAGCTTATGAAAAAGTATAATTAGTAAAAGCGATGGTGATTTATGGACGAAATAGTTTTTGTGGCTTATAATTTCGCTACTACTAGTTTATTAACACCTTTACAATTGTTGCCAGAAAAAATAATTGTTCAACAGGCAACTACATCTTCCACGAAATTAACTTATCAACACTATACATACATAGTGACGAATACGTTTTTTTTTTTTTTTTTCATTTTGATTCATTAATAAATACAAATTTTATACTAGTATATTGCAGTTTAAATAGTTGTTAAAAATTAATGAAAAATAGATTTACACATCATATTAATATTGTCATATTAACGATGGATGTATCAATAATCGCCAAAAATAAATATGAAACCTAATTAGTTATCTCTCTACGATTTACAGGTGGACGTCGGTCAAAACACAAGCATAACTCACTGTCTAAAGTGCTTCAGTGATACGGAGACCCTTTGCAACGATAACAAGTTTAAGTGTGACAATTGTAGCAGCTATCAAGAAGCACAGAAACGTATGCGTGTAAAGAAACTACCCCTAATATTAGCGCTTCATCTTAAAAGATTTAAGTATATGGAACAATATAATAGGCATATTAAAGTCTCCCACCGTGTTGTTTTCCCATTGGAACTGAGATTATTTAATACGGTAAGTTTATATTTCGTAACCCAGTCTGATTAAATAGGATATTTATTACACAAGACGAATATTTCAAATAATGAACCAAACAAATAAGAAAAATAACAGCAAAAGAAAATATTCTATAGAACAATGTTTATTTATTTTTAATATACTTAAGGCTATTCTGATAATTTATTCAACTATCAGGCAGCTTGTTACTTTTTTTTATAAGTATTTTTGTATATATTTTTTTTACTCAACTTTAACGTTTTGTAATTCCATGGAGATTTTAATACTATTTTTTATTACTTTTAGTCGGATGACGCGGTGAATCCCGATCGGTTGTACGATTTGGTGGCGGTAGTGGTGCACTGCGGGTCTGGCCCCAACCGAGGCCATTACATCAGCATCGTCAAGAGCCACGGCTTCTGGTTGCTCTTCGACGACGATATGGTAGATGTAAGTGCAAATATAACTAGCTGGACCCATTAATTTGTACGTAAGAACGTTTCGTTACTTTAATTTACGGTTACGTGCGTCGTCTTTCCCGGCTATTGGTGATAGAATAAACCATCATTAAACAAAAATTTGACACAACAACAATTTCACCCTCAACTTTTAACCAACAATTTCACACAACAACAGTTAAACAACAATTTAATTTGATTAATAATGTGTATAGAAGAGATACTCCTCCCAGCACCAATACGAGCTTGGAGCGAGCTTAATTTATCGATATTTTTAATTTGTTTTGTTTTATTTTCCAGAAAATTGATGCTTCGGCTATAGAAGATTTTTACGGCCTAACTTCAGATATACAAAAATCGTCAGAAACTGGCTACATACTATTTTATCAATCTAGAGACGCTAGTTGTTAAGTTTCCCTTAATTATAGTAATTTATGTAATTTAAGATAGTCATTTTCATTAGATCATGTTAATTAAATGATATGCCGCATTTGTTAAAGTTGAAGGCATAAATTATTGAAATTGTTAGATTCCTATCATTTATTATTGCAATTATCTTTTTCAATTTCATTCATTTGTAAATATATTTCATTTCAGAATAAAGAGTTGTGATCTCTCGATTTTATGAATTTTATTTGGACATCAAGATCATTAGGACGTTTTCACACTATTCCAATTCTTAGCTATTATGGTACGAATATCTAGAGCGCCTGCGAGCTGCGGGTCGTTTCACTGATGAATAGGCTAGTTTCCAACTAGTCAAATGAGTTATTTTTACTTAACGTCAAAATACGAAATTACTGTGGAATTTGTATGAAAAAGCTTCGATCCGAGTTTGACTAATGACGGATTCGAAGTGGCCCTAGGACTATTTGTATGGTAGGTTCTCTAAGTAACCCTCTACTGTCCGTCGTTTTCGGACTCAGATGGGATATGTAGTGTTAAAACACCCTTATTATTTAAAAAACAATAGTTAAAACTAAGAGCGCGATCGCACTGAAGCTGAACGGAGTTAACCTTAACTAATAAAAAATAACGAGAACACGCTTTGTCATTCTCGCTATTAGTCGATTCCTACTTGCGCAATCTCTCTTCACTTCCCAGTGAAGAGAGATTGCCCTCCCGGGTACATGAGGGGTTGATCTTCGCCCACCGGAAGTGAATATTATATTATTATAGACGCAAAAATATCCTAAAATATTTGGACGTCTAAACTGGATATTTGCAAAAGACAGAACATTCAGAAAGATTCTATTTTATTTTTGCATTTACGGTAACTAAAGACATTGACTTCCGGTATTCGAAGAACTACCCGGACACGCATCCAGTCTTCATGAACGTAGCAAGTATGACAAAGTGGCTGCAAATGGTCCATTTATGTGTTTTTCATCAAAAATATGCGCCCTAGAATTCGTTTTATGTGTACAGTCACGCATGCATGTGTAATATCATGTAGGTACCCACTTTAGAACCCTGTCACACTACCATATTTGATTTAATGAGACTTAACTTTCTCAAAAAAGTTAATGTGACATGGTATCAAAGTGTATAAATATTAGTACGGCTTATACCGATATACCATATCTCTATCCTGTCGTTACAGGGTAGGTACCTATATTATTTAGTTTATTTAGAACTTCATTGTATAATGGTAAACAATCTGTTTTCATCTATTCTATCGACTTCAACAAGTTGCATTTTTAGTTTGACTATTTAACAAGTTTGTAGAATTATCCAACATAAGTTGGTCTAATCCACACAACATACATACATAAACTCACGCCTATTTCCCACCGGGGTAAGCAGAGACTATAGAATTCCATTTGCTTCGATCCTGACACACTTCTCTTCCACACAAGGTTGGCAGATAACCTGATTTCAAATTGCATTACTACATTTGTGCATCAGGTGAAGTATAATTAGTTTATAGAAGGTATTGCACAATACAATTTATAATATTGCTCCAATTTCAGGTAATTACTAAGTAAAAAAGTACAGTATTCTTAAAAATAGTTTATTTCAGTTTTTAAGCTACGAATTCGTAAGGAATTGGTGCCAGTAGCACTGGTTTCTCAAGACCACTGACAATGTGAGCGGACTTGGGGGGAGCAGGCTGTCTCTTCAGGTTGATCACTTTGCCGGCGGCCTTGGCTTCTTTCAGCAGCCTCTCGTTCTCCTTCACACGCTTGAGGAAGTCTTGTCTGCACTTGGAGTGCTTGACATGCTCTACACGGATGTTGATGCGCTTGGGGATTATTCTGCCGCGCACCCTCTTGTTAACAATGACGCCAAGAGCGTGAGCTGTGACATTGTATACACGGCCAGTCTTGCCGTGGTACACTTTGTGTGGCATACCCTTCTGTACTGCACCATTGCCCTGAAATAACGTTTTAATTGACATTAGAAACAATATGCTAACGCAAAACTGCTTATGCCGTGTGGCTAAAAATTAGTTATTTTCCTGTAAATCTCATACCCAAGTTCTAAGTTACTTATGAATCAAATCATAATAAATCTGATAAGTTTTCATTTTATATAATTTCAACAAAACTAGTCTGATAAGCGTTCAATAATGCAATAAAGGGCACATTGGATAGACCAGTGTTTATTGCGAGAGCATTGTGTACGTACCCTAATGTCAACGATGTCGCCAACTTTGTACACTTTCATGTACGTGGAGAGCGGGATGGTTCCATGTGTGCGGAACCGCCTCGCGAAGAGGTCCCTCGTGCCACGGCGGTAACCCTTGGAGTTCGTCATCTTGCCTGTAACCAAAACCTTGCGTTACCGACTGCTTGCACGTGGACTGAAGCAATCACACCACAAATTATAATATTCCGACCGGGACAAACTAAATTAATGTTTTAGAATGAAATATGAATCAAAATATTCGCAAAGGTGAGTCGAAAACTTAATTTTAACACATTTTTAACAGATTTTATATTATTTCACGATAATCACCTCGTCTTCCAAAGCTTGACGGATTGAAAAGAGGTTAGGTTTGTCTATGGTTGAGAAAATCGACAACGATTACAAAATGTTGCCATTACTCGCGCAACAAAATATTTATTTTATTCTTTGTTTGTTATTTAATAAACATAAAATAAAAATGTGATAAATGAAAATCATGAAATGAATTATAAAATAAATCCATTTATTATTATATATAAAATCTCCATCAAACTTCATTTCAATTTTCCTACCATAGACAAAATACTGATTTGTGTTTATTATACACGTATGGAACGGAAAGCAGTATGTAAGAAAAAGATAAAAATAATATGGCAAATGTTTTTTATTGTAAATAATTAATTTCTATCACTGTGACAAATAAACGCATTATACGCGTTCAGAAATTTCTTTCCGTCGTGCTGTTTTTCTTTAGCATTTCATTGATCAAATTCAGAACGCAAAATCTTTTGTCAATTCAATAAGAGGCGGACATAGTTTGTTTATTTTAAGAAATCGATGATAAATTACTATTACTATGAATAAAATCTATTAAAATATAAATTCTAAAAGTGATTCCTGAAGTATGAATGTAACACCGGAAAATATCATTGTGAATTCCTGCGAATACACGCCCGTTTATTTGATACCAAGTACTAGCGTCACTCAGGTATTTTTATCTCGATTCGTATAGTTGGGATGTTTATTTTTATTTTGTTTTTCATAAATTATTTCTGTTTTTCAGACTAGTTCGTATATTATAACACCGAATAATCATGACCTACAAAAACCCATCACGGATAACCTGAAAACGTTTTACGAAAATAGCGGCAATTTGGAGAGTAGTCTGTTGAGCAGTCCAAAGCCGAGAATACTGAAGAAGCAAACCACTAATATTGTTGGAAATAATTTGAAATTAGCCAGTTTCCTGTTACCTAAAAGTGAATGTGTAAGTACTGTGACCGTTCAGACAAAGCAGTACAGTACAGTGAACTTAACTCCTGTGAATAATGTGATAGTGAAGCCAGCTGTAGCTCAAGTGGCTGCCGTGAGTGCCGTCAATAACACTGTGGAGAGTACCAACTCCATCCCTACGGTCCCAAGAGTTGAGATTGATAGGAAGATAGTTCGAGTGGGGACCATACCAAACACTACCCGCACACATTATGCCAGATCTGTGCCAAAGAACAAACCAAAAGAGAAGTAAGTCAAACAACTTTTAGCTAATATTTTTTTTTATTTTACCTTTGATGGGTTTGCTCTTGGCCCTAGACTTGCCCGAAGGCATTGACGAGGCCTAAGATGGAGTGAGCTCGCCCAGAAGGCGCCTGTTCACTCTGGTCTTGAAAGCACCTGGGTTATATGCATTCGGTAACACAGAAGACTGCAGAGAATTCCACTCCATATTTTAATACAATGATACTGATTAGATGCACCAAAATATTATTATTGTGGACTAGTACCAAACTGAACATTCTGTTTAGGTGCCGAATACCAAATTAATATTTGACATATCTGATAACACTGACATCAAATTGAATAATCTATTTTTTTTTATAGAATTGATTCAAATGTAAACCCATCCAAACATACATCTGTACAATTGATAAAACTTGGAGAGACATACCATAGGTGAGTACATCTTTCCCTTCTTCTAAACCTTTTATGTTGTTGGGATGCAGGGCTCGAATAACAGATTTCCACTCTTCACCGTCTTTTACAGCTTTTAGTGAATACATACTTGCATTAAAATTAAAATTGAGAAATTATAGTGGAAACAATGAGCTAAACTCGCCCTGTGTATATAACAATATACAAAGATATTAAGATTTCATAAATTATTATCATGTAAAATGTATTTATACTTACTTTTCAGTCTTAATCAACTAAGTGAAGAACAGATGAAGATTGTGAACAAAGCGCTCAAAATATTCAGTGACCCGGAGAAAATACCAAAGGAACCAGCCTACGATCCTGTTACCAATACCAAGTTCATTTACAAGTATGTTAAAATACTACACTGACAATACCAAAAGTTACCACATTACTTACGTTACACTACATTAGTTAGTCACTAGTTCATGATTATAATTTTTTTCTTTAATTTAATGATATAAAAAAGAAGTGTATCCATCAGTACTTTACTCTTCTTTGTTTGTAAACAAAGTAAGATAGAAAAGATAACATGCATACATTGCTAAAAAATGACAACTATAATTTTTAATTAATTGGTGCAAGTTTCTTCCCTATTTTATAAACATTTATTATAAAAAAAATATTTTTAATATTATAAATATCATTATTGAATAATATTTAATTTGAAATCTCTTAAATTATAATACCTATTCTAAATTCCAGAGTTGTATCACCCAGAGATCTCACAGTTGTTGGCAGAAACAAAGTTGTGGTGAAAAAGAAACAAAATGAAATTAAGAAACCTTTAGATTTTAAAATAGATGAGGAATCTGAAGCTCCAGTAAAGAAACAAAATGTAATTAAAAAACAAAAACTGACAGATGCAAAAATAACTGAGGAATCTGAAACTCCAGTAAAGAAACAAACTATAATTAAAAAACAAAAACTAACAGATACAAAATTAACTGAGGAATCTGAAACTTCAGTAAAGAAACAAAATGAAATTAAGAAACAAAAATTGATAGATTCAAAAATAACTGAGGAATCTGAAACTCCAATAAAGAAACAAAATGAAATTAAAAAACAAAAACTGATAGATTTGAAAATAGAAGAGGAACTTGATATCCCAGTTGAGGTAAAGCAAACATCTGCTAACATTATTTTTAAATTATACCTGTCATTTTCTTATCCACTAAAGAGATGTTATATTATGTAGAAGAAGCCCTATGCCCTGTAATACAAGTAGGACACTTCAGTTTAAAAACTACTCTCTATTTGAGTGTTATAATGAATCAATATGATCAATGGTATAAATACTGACTTTCTATTAAGTTTCAAGGAACAAATAGTATAGTAGATCGCCTAATTATACTAATAGTATAATTTTAATGGCTAATTTCTGATCTTAGTCTATCCTTTATGCATGTATTTGTTTGATGTTTCAGCCAAAAATTACAAGAAGTGGTAGAACAGTAAAGCTTCCTAAACAGATGCGATCTGGAGAATCTCCACAGAAGCCCAAGAAGAAAATTGGCAATGTTGTCAACTGCTTTCAATGCTCTGCTGTAAGTTACAATAACTAGAGATTGATCAGTAGTAAAATATAACACCTACTGGTGAAGTACACACGCATATTTTCGGAGCTTTTATTTAGATATTGCCAGTATTACCACCTACATTGTACAGACTGCTTATAGATTACAAACTAAATAAAGTTTTATTTTATAATATTCCAGTTTTCTAATACTTGACATACAGTAAATTATCTGAAAAAAATTCTGCCATACTATAATGTGAAGCATAATAACGGGTTCTTACCGCGTTAAAGCAGGGATATGAGACTCCCGACTTTTATTTATTTCATATCCCTGCTTTAAACGCGGTAAGAACCCGTTATTATGTGTTTTAATTATGATAATAACCGCGTAAACTTAAAACAATGTATAATGTGAAAATTTTGATTTCTCCAGGAGTTCTGCAGCTTCTACCGCTTGCAGCGTCACTACGAGAACTATCCCACTCACATCCCGGCACGCATCCACTCCAACCTGTTCCACTGTCTACAGGCCATCATAAAAGGAGGCGGCGACCAAGCAAACATCTTCATACAGCAACTGGAACAACTCATTGAGAAGATCAAGTCACTGCTACCATGTCTGTTGAAGAAGATAGACGGGCGGGAAGGGAATGTATGCACCATCAATGACGATATTGGCAGGTAACAGCTGTTTGTTATATTATCCTTTGCCTAATCTTGAAAGTAAATATGGTAGAGTTAGCGTATTCGTTAAATACTATAATTCTGAGCGTATTTTTAATTGGTTACAGACTATTTGGCATGAATGCTGGTAAATACAATCTAAATATGGATGCCCTCAACTGTGTGAAAGATAAAGATGGACACTGTATACATAATCCAGCTCCAAAGAACAATCAATTTAATTCTGATGTAAGCAAACCTTCTCAACTTTGGCTTTCTAAGCACAAAGAAGAAATCGCGAACATCGAAGCTGAGGGCGAAGACTGCGCAAGGATCAACTCAGTTGACAAATGGCCCACGGTTACAAAGAGAATATTGAAACTGAAACAACAGAAACGGAAAATTAACGCGAAAAAGATTCGGCTCGCCTCTGAGGGCGAACAACACATAGAACTAGGCATGGAGGATTTAGTTACATTTAGTAAACCAAATGAAGATAGTGCAATAAATATAAGTCCAAATGATACACTGCATGAGCCCAAAAAGGAAATTGTTGAAACTCAAGTTCAACCAGTAGTGGAAGAAACAGTGAACAGTGCAATTTCTACAGACCAAAGCATTAAGCCTAAAACACACGCACAATTCCGCAGCACCCATTTTGATATTCGTTCATCTCCTATAAAACTACCATCAGCGTTGGTGCGAAAATTTCAACTGAATCCAGATAAAATGAGCAACTTTGAAGTACAAATTTTACAGCCTTTAGAATCTGAATCAGAAAACCAGCAGGCACAGACCAACTGTGATCTAGAAGAATTACTTAGAGATAATGTTGAATTACAAAAAGATACTGATGTACATAGTGAATTAAATTTTGGCACTTCAAAAGATTGGACACTAAGTGCTGCCAATGAATCATCTGATGATAGTTTCATGAAATCGAGTATATTATTTGATCCAACATTAACTCCTGCAAAAAATAGTGGGCTGATTGAACCGCCACTGATGCAAGTAGCAGAGGATGAGACAGACTGTTTATTTGACCCTTTATCTAAAGCTAGGCAGTTGGTTGATGCTACTTTTAAACAAAGCATTGAGAAATCTGACGAGTTGATGGCACCTTCACTGTTATATGGGAAAGATAAGTCTAATAGTTTGTTTGGCACTGGCCAAACATTATTGCATAAAAAAGAAGATGCAAATGGCTTTTATGAACCATCAATGCATGTGAAACCAAAATGCAATAGTTTGATAGGGTCATCAGTGATGCAGTTAAAGAATAAGAATTTCGAATCAGCTTTATCTCGTGTCAAGGAAAGAGCAAATAACTTATTTGACTCTTCATTATTAAGATCATCGAATAACTCTAATGATTCAGATCCCTTGATACACGATAAAGAGGAAAGCAGCTTCTTTGATACTGGCATGTCTCATATAAATGAGAGACAAAACAATTTGTTTGATTCAAGTTTGCTGGATATAAAAGATGTCAATAATAGTTTGTTAGGACAATCATTAGTACATGATGACAAGACAGACAGTTTAATTGATCAATCTTTAACAAACTCAAAAGTAGAGGGATCTTCTGTAAATATTGATGTAAATCCAGATGAAAGTCCAAGTTTGTCCAACCAAGGTCAATCAGTGTTGAACTTCTTAGATTCATTGGGAAATGAGTCATTAGGATTAACATACCCTGAGACTGAGATTAGAAATAGTGCAGTAGATTTTCAGTTGGATCTATTCTCTTTTAATAATTCATGATAGGCTAATTGTAGATATTAATTACATGTAAGTGATGTTTATTTAGAACAAATTAGTATAATAAAAAATATATTTTTACAGCTTCTTCCTTTTATTTACATCATAATAATTATTTCAAACTATGTACAAAGTGAGTAAGTATTTAGAAGTCCTTAAAATTTAAATTAGAGCATATCTAAGTTATGCTAACTAAGCCATTACTGCAGAACTGCTCTATGCCTGCAGTGCAGGCCTCTCATTTTTCCCCTCAAGGTTCTGATTTGTAAGAGCATATCCTGTGCCTCCCCTCTGCATTGGGATGATGTCTTTCTCCTTCAACTTGTCTCCTGTGAGTGGATGCAGCCAGTCCTTCTTGATGATCTTCTCAATACACTCCATTGTGACCACATGACCAGTTGTCCTAAGAAACAACATACAAATTAAAAAAGAAATTCACAGTTTTTAGTCAGTAATTAAACAGAAACTTTATAAGATATAAATGCATGGGATTATCTGTCTGGGAGCTGATAGGTATTAGGCAGCCAAATTAATAAATTGTATAGAAATAAAATATTTTATGTATTTTTATTAAGACTGTCTGAATGAGATTTTTCTTGCAGCTTGCAGGGAGAAGATTCCCTGACTGTATAGGTTGTGAGAAGCTGCAGTTGTTTTAGACGGATGAGACATTTGTGTATGTAAAAATTGACAATTGAAAGTGTACATAGTTACCTACTGAATAAATATATATTTGAATTTGTTACATACTTTAGATTTGAGTAACTACTATGTTACCTGATTATGGCACATGGTACAGCATTGCTAAGGATGTCATGTGTAACTGGACACATGTACCTGTTTTCTTTAGCAATCAATGACTTTTTATCATCAGGGTCATTTACTAAAGTCCATTTAATTTCAATGAGATCTTTCATTTTTAGTGGTTTTCCACTGATAGGGCAATATACTGTAGGGTCCGGCTTTTGTAATTTGGACACCTTTGCATCTGGTAATTGTGATGGAACCCAGAAACTAGGTAATTGTTTGTCTTTTCCGTTCGCCAAGTTCGACACTGAACTTGAGGTAGATGGTCCACTTTCTGACTTTGTTGCACTGCTTGAAATATTTTTCTCTCGGTTCATGAATTTAATCAAATTTGCCTCCTTTTCAGCAGCAGCAAGCTCATTTTTCTCAGCTTCCTCTTTCTTCAATTGCTTCTCATACTGTTTCAGTTTGCGTGTGTACTCATTCTTTTTTGTTATAATGTATTCCAGGATAGCTTCCTTATCAAACAAGTAACCTTCTTTAGTGGCGACAGGGTTTCTGCAGGGTTGTAAAGTCAAATTACAACAGTCGAAGTTCTTCACGGAATCCTTCCCGACTCTTTCGCTTTGGGTGCCATACCCTGAAGCAGCAGCATCTTTTTTCTTCTCATGGTATGTGTATACAGCTCCTGCCGTGCAATTTCTTGCGTGTCTAGTCATTCTTAGATAGTTCTTGAATCCACAACGGTAATGGTAATGAATATCCGATCGCGAATATATTCACTATCACTACGTAAGTATTTTTAGTTTGTAAATAAAGGAGATCATCGGCTCTCCATACTTTGGCCGGCCCAAATTCGAAAGTGCCGGCCAGAGAAAAAAAATGTGTCAAACCTTTCGAGTACATTGCTGTGAACATTTTTTACTATGACACCAAACGTGTATGACCATTAGTTTGGCTTTAATTGGATTTTAAAAATCTCGATTTTTCATACATTTTGTAAAAAAAAAATATTATGTCCGTTGGGAATAAAATGGATACCGGCGTACTACAAAGGACCGTTAGAACATTTATTAGTATGGCGCCAAACTTCTATGTTCATTATTTTGACGTTTATTGGACTTTCCGTTTTGGTTAATATGTTAAAATGCCGGCCATCGAATTAAATACGTCAAATCTGTCTAATAGTTGCTTCTCAATATTTTTTAATATGACACCAAATATCTATGACCATTATTTTGACTTTTATTGGAATTTACGTTTTAGTTCAAATGTGAAAAGTGCCGACCACCAAAAATACCATGTTGAGAGTATCGAGTAGATGCCTGTTAACATTTTTTTCTATATCGCCAAACGTGTATGACCATTAGTTTGCCTTTTATTGTATTTTAAAAATCTTGATTTCTTTTTTGTTTTGTTTAAAAATAAAGTGCTTTAGGCAAAACTTGCGGTACGGCGGATTACAAAGGACCTTTACAACATTTAATAATCTGGCGCAAAACATTTTTGACCATTATTTTGACTTTTATTCGTCTCTCTTTCCGTTTTGGTTTAAATGGGAAAATGTCAGCCAGCGAAACAAAATAAGTCAAATCTTTTGGTAAACGACTTGAAACGTATTTTTTTACTATATTACCAAATATCGACTTTGGCTTTTATTAGACTTTTTAAAAAAATCTTTTTTTATATACATTTTAACAATGACAATAAGCAGAGCTTTCCCTATGACTAGTTATTAGTCAGATAAATACTTTGTGTTTTTGTTTTGTGTGTTGTTAGGTGAACTTCTATATTAATACTATCTGATTTTAGATATGACGTTGGCTGTAGTTTTTGCATTCGACTCAACGTTACGGCCTAAGTTTAGGTCGAATTATGGTATTGATTCATCTTGACCGTAGATAGTTACCACCCTCCAAAGATAAGCTTGCCATCTAGTGACGAAACTCGTATTTTGGCATGACGTCTGAAGTAGCTGTTAGAGAAGACAGGAGTCGGGCAGTTGTACTTTGCATGTATGCCGATCAGAATGTCCTGGTGCTACTCGGCCGACATAGCATCGTACCTCATTTTTCTTAAAAAAAAATAAGCTTCTAAATCGTGTATCACCATCAAAACTTTTTTCGCCAAAGTGTAGATATCTATGAAAACTCCAGATTTTTGAGAAATCTAATTGAGTTCAAAATAGTGGTCATAGACGTTTAATGTCGTAGTAATAAACATTCTGACGATCCTTTAAATAACTCGCCTGTCATATTTTATTTTATAACAAAATAAATCAAGAATCGATATTTTAAAAATCCAACAACAGCCAAACTAATGGTCATACACGTTTATTGTCATAGTGAATAATGTTTACAGGTATCTTCTCGATAGTTTTGACATGTGTTTTTGCTGACCGGCACTTTTCACTTAGAAACTAAAACGTAAAGTCCAATAAAAGCCAAAATAATGGTCATAGACGTTTGGTGCCATAATAATAAATGGTCAAAGGGATAAGTTTTAACGGGATATACCAATATTGTTTCTTGGCCGGCACTTCACATTTTCACCAAAATGTATGAAAAATACAAGTTTATTTTTTAATTCGAATAAAAACAGAAATATTGACGTTACGGCTTTGGTGCCATAGTAATAAATGCTCAGATGGTTAAGTTCTAAGGATATATACCATTATTGTTACTTGGCCGGCACTTTACATTTTCACCAAAAATGTATGAAAAATACAGTTCTTTTAAATCGAATAAAACCGAAGATATTGACCCTACAGCTTTGGTGCCATAGTAATAAATACTCAGACGGATAAGGTCGGACGGAATATAGCAAAATTATTTTTTGGCCGGCACTTTGACTTCTGGGCCGAAATCCGATGATCTCCTTTTAATTATTTTGTGAATTTGTGTATTTTGTGTACGATGCGAGCACAGACTAGTAAGAGATACTACTGATTTTTGACATGTGTGTGTCAGCTCAGCACTGTCAGCAGCCTTTCTTTGCGTGGCCGGAATCCGGACCGGCGTCGGTCGGGTCCGGCAACGGCGTATCTCCGCCGGCACAGCACGGCACGCGTTTTCTGTTGCATAAAAAATGCACCACTATTCCATATCTTGTTGGTTGGCAGCACTGGACGTCAATTTGACAATCAACTGACGTCAACAGTGGACGTGCTGTCTTGTAATTCGCGTATCAACAAATGTAAATTTATTTCAATATACGGTATAAAATGCTGTAAGTTTCAGATATCATTATTTTAACCTTATAGTTAAGTAGGAACAGCAATGGATCTACTTTCATTACTGTCCACGTTGATCCTTTACGGAATAATTGCCGCTATAACCCTTCTAGTTTTGGTAAGTAACTTAACGATTTGTACCTAATAAATGTTATAATCCAGAAAATATGTATGAATTATATTTAAATTTAGCTTTCAGTCATTCTGTACGTTATAACGAAACCTTATCCTGAAGTGGAGCGATTTAAAGAAGAAGAATATTACAATGATCCTCGAACGAAAAATAAGCTGAAACTACCCAGTATAAAGGATCCTTACGAAGTACATTTAAGCGTGGTAGTGCCTGCATATAATGAAGAAGAAAGACGTGAGTGATAAATGTTAATTATCAGTTTTTTTTATGGTAGATAGGCAAGCAACACACTTTCACCTAGATACCTTGTTTCTAGCTTATTTTATTCAGTATTATCTTTAATAGACTAAAAATGCTATATCGGGCTGTGTTAAGCACATTACAATGTGTCACGCGATTTATACAGCCAAATCTCAGTGGCTTAGTCACCAAGTCATTACAATAAATAATCTGTCTAACTTTCATTATCTACTCCAAATGTTCTGATCAATTTCAACTAATTTCTAGGCTCAGGTAGTAGGTACCTAATATAAACTTATTTATTACTAGTCATTTCTTATTCTTTCTGTTACACTTCATATGTAGTTAATATACATGTAGTAGGTATAAGGTATTAGTTATGAATAACAATAAAATAAATAACAGTATTTTCCAGTAAGCAATTATTTTGGTAGTGTAAGCATAAAGTAAATTATAGAATTATTTCTCTATAGGTAGAAATAGCACTTTTTTATATTTTCTTGGGTTAGGTATTTCATGATTATGTAAGAAATCTTTTTTTTTCTGTTTTCTTTTTATCTGCAATCAGTTGCAAAACTTTAATCAGATTTGATGTAAGAAAGTAAAAAAATATTTTCAGTGCCCCCTATGCTAGATGAGGCTGTGGAATTCCTAGAAAACAGACTGAAGGTGCTACCTTCATACAAATATGAGATCCTAGTAGTCAGTGATGGTAGTAAAGACAACACTGTGAAAGTGGCGGAGTCCTATGCTGAAAAATATGGAACCGAAAAGATACGGTGCCTTGAGTTGATTAAGAATAGAGGCAAAGGAGGTGCTGTCAGATTGGTAATTGTTTATTTATTTATTTGTACACAATAAAACTGATACAAGGAACATACAAAGAAAACAGATAGTACAGGTAAGCTTATCTCTAAACAAAGAGATAGGATAAGGATGTTTCAAATATTTTTCTTCTTTTTTTTACTAGTTTATAAAATATTTTTGGTCTTAACCAGGTGTCTCACTGTCGGTTATGTGCAGAAACAAGGCCTAGAGTGGAAAAAAAGTCATTATTTAGTGTCTTTTTTTTAGTGTCTTAAATTTTAAAATAGTTAAGAATAAAATAAATTTGGTCAGTTTTAGATCTGTATTTATTTAGTTATCTGAATTTTATAATTTATCTTTGACCTAGGGTACTACTCAATTCTTTCATGTTTTTCAATTTACCATAACAGGGTATCCAAAGCTCCAGAGGAGCAGTAATACTGTTTGCTGATGCAGACGGTGCGTCAAAGTTTGAAGACTTGACAAAATTGGAAGCAGCATTGACTGATATTGTTCACAATGACCTGAAGACACAGCCGGGGCCTGTAGGTGATAGCTTGGCTATTGTGATCGGCTCAAGAGCTCATTTGGAGAAGGACTCATTAGCTACAAGGAGCATTTTTAGGTAAGATTTTTATTATCTGATTAGGAATATCATAACACACAGACACACACACACACACATACACACATACTTGCACACAAACATATACACACCCAAACACACACATAACTTAACTCTCTCTCTCTCTCTCTCTCCTTGGCGGCATTTATTATTCCCATCTGATGGTGGGGTCTGCCTTCTTCTTACTTAACTAAAGACTCATATTTAGATATTCCATTTTTAAACAAGTTTTGAATTTCAATGGGTTTCTAATGGGAAGCACTTTATTTTAGATTAAACAGAAAATACTTCTTTTCCAATTTGTTTAGAGTTATGCAACTTAAACATAGCTGGCGAGTATGCACCTCTGCCTACCCCTTCGGGGATACAGTTGTGATGATGTTTGTTCTTTTCGAGCTCTTGATATTGTAACGGACTATTCTTTATACTTTATTATAATTATTATGTATTTTTTTCATAATTTCAGGAATATACTTATGTTTGGTTTCCACTTCCTGGTGTGGCTGTTTACCGTGAAAGGGATCCGCGACACTCAGTGTGGGTTCAAGTTGTTTACCAGGAAGGCTGCAGACATTTGTTTTCAGAGCCTCCA
This sequence comes from Pectinophora gossypiella, assembly GCF_024362695.1. Classification (NCBI taxonomy): domain Eukaryota; kingdom Metazoa; phylum Arthropoda; class Insecta; order Lepidoptera; family Gelechiidae; genus Pectinophora; species Pectinophora gossypiella. Next base: position 15,496,520 of record NC_065407.1, read on the forward strand.
CGTCAATAGATGGTAAATTTTATTTGTTTTTAACTTGTCTTCTGATTACCTGTGGCTCTGCCCACTCCGTTAGAGATCATGGGCATTATCAATGATGCTTTTTCTTATTATTTTACAAAGGTGAATTAATTCTGTTTGTTGTGGCTCTACCCTACCCCATTATGGGATCACGGGCGTGGGTTTAATTTTTTTCACAAAGGTCCCATCCTCTTAAAGAAAATTGTATATCTGCGATGGTTCCTAGGGTCCTAATCAGCAAGTTTAAAGCCTATCACAATTTTATTTTCCAGGGCATTTGATGTTGAGTTGCTGTACATAGCACAAAAGTTAAACATTCCTATAGCCGAGATTCCAGTAAGATGGACCGAGATTGAGGGTTCTAAGGTGACTCCGGTACTTTCCTGGATCCAAATGGGATGCGACCTGGGCCTCATCTGGTTGAAGTACACCATCGGAGCATGGAAGATACGCAGTGAGAAAGTAGAATAAGCACAATTTTATAATTTCCAATTATATTTTTATTTATACTTACAATTAAATTGTATTTTCTTAAACTAAGCATAATTAAAAGTTTAATAATAATCAGGTTCTTTTTATTACATTTTTATTAACAAAACTAACTTCTTGTTCTTTAGAAGATGGAAATGGAAAAACAAACATATCTCTGTCAATATCTTATATTCACAAAGTAAAAATTAGAAGATAATTTTAACATCAAAGCTATAATATATCTCAGACAGACAAAATGCTTAAAGCTATATAAAATTTGTGATCTTCACATTATTATTAATATTATTATAGACATTCATATATTGTGGCGTTCAAACATAGCTCTTACGAAGTTTTGACTTTGAATAAAAATTTCAATACATTTAAATATTGTCTATTATACAGTGACGTTTAAATATTTCTCTACATACCATTTGGAGAGAATTATTATAATATATTGAGAAGATCGCATCAGTGTGGCTCAAAATTATTATAATTTAAGTTTTTAGCAATTTAGAATGGTATTTTATAAAATCCAATGGTTCTGATTAACTATCAATGACTTCTCATTTTCGCGCCACACCCGAAGAGCTATTACCGGGTGTTCGTAACGTAATGTAAGAAACAAGAGATGGAATCTTTTAAGGTGAAGAATGAGGTGAGGCTGAGGATTCTTGGAAAGTGAGCTAAAATCTTTCTGCCTTGCAAAGGTTTTTCATAAACGCAGTTAACATTTTTTTGTATAAAAGTCGAAAAGTATTGAATAAAGTGCGGGTAATTTCAGGCAGTAGTGTTGCCATTGTATTGTTTAAACAAACGTCACAACCAATCACTTTTGGATTTAATATTTTTAATTATTTTGGCTGGCGCAATATACAATTAAACTACATTTATGATCTGTGTTTAGAGTGTAGAGCAATTTACGGTACACGCTATCAGATTCTACTTGCTTGCAAGTAAGTCGCTAAGCTAAGCTCGTAACTTTTATAAAGTTCTTGAGCAATATTGGCCCTAGAAATAGGTATAAATTTTGTAAAGTGTCTACTAAATGTATATTCTACATAACATTTAAACTTTATAGAAAATTTGGCAAGTGTGATGGATGAGCAACAAGTAGATGTGAAGATTGTGAAGTGACTTACTAAAATAAACAAAAAAATGCTTTTGTTTGCCTCAGCAAACTTATTTTCTCGATCTATATAGTAGTGCTGTCAAAAGAAATATCGATAGTCTTGAAAATCAGTTAGCTAGAATTTAAAGTAAGAGCGCAATTTTATCAACTACCTATAAATCAAGTGACAACACTAACTTTTACGAGATTTCTTCAGACTTTTCAAAAATAATATTCTAGAAATACAAAATGCATCAGGCACATACATGTCCCAACTGTGAGATAAGTGAGATTTAAGAGATTCATCGCGTCTCATTTAACAGGTGAGCAGCTGGTGTTACTTTACTACTGTTCAGAAGTGAGGCGTCAATAGGCTATTTACACAAGGAAAAGGGTCTATAAAAATACTTGTCGAGCCAAAATCAGCCATGTGTCTATACTTAATATAGTTCAACTACTGTAATACCAGTGCTTCATGATTATATGACCAAGAAAGTCTTCAAGTTGTGTTGTTACTATTCGTGAGGGTTCAAACTCCAGTCTTGAGTGAAGGTATGTACTATAATTTAAAAATGTATACAATAAATAATAAGTTGTCTAGCTATCTAAATAATGACGCAAACGCCAGTTAATACATTAGTAAATAAATTCTGTTAGAGTTATTATTACATAAATAAATAGGTATAAGAATATTATTCTTACAGAATTTACTTATAAATTATACGCAGCCAGACATAGGCGAAAAAGGGAATTGTATATTATATATATAGAATATTAATTGTAAAAAATAAGTAAATACTTATACAGAGTTTAATATCATAAAGACCCTATACATTTTGACCATGGCTGAATTGTACCTACATGTATTAGGGTTCAATCGAAAATATTCACAAAGATCACAAAGCGTTTGAACGTAGATACATTTTGAAGAGATTACTGAAGCTAAGTTCGATTTTAAAATCGTCATATCGAGTTCAAGTAAAATTTATGGAAATTTGAACAGCGCCGCTTCGTACGTTAAGAGAACCAATTGAACTGCTATTCATATTTTTCTCAAACTTTGCAACAAATGGTAACTTAACCCAATTTTTTTTTTTAAGTTCTATTCATTCATGTGGGAAAACACACCAAAACGATGACATCTTTGATCACTTTCACTTTGTGGACAATGTTACCATGGGTGGCAAAGTTGGCGTACTTGACGTAGAACTTAGCTTTTTATAAAGACCGCTGATGTTTTCGATTTCACCCAATATTAACACCCGTATTCTAGAATGTTGACTCGAACCTTTCTCAAGGTCTTCCTCGAACTCAGCAAATCTGTATTCTTAGAGAGCGCCTCAACCTTAACTCGAATTTACTCCAATATGGCATGACGTTATTAATTTCGTGTTATTTTGTTGGCAGTATGGTTATGCTCGACTCCAGTGAGTAAAGTCCTCAAGTCGAGGATGTAAATTTAATCTTAAAATACCAAAATACTCAGGCGAGGCCGAGTCGAGTGGAAAAAGAGTTGTAAACATCTTAAAATACAAGTGTAAGTTTAGTAACAGTAGAAAATATCCCAAACCTTTCTGTAGAACGAAGGAGGTACTGCTGCTTACGGCCAACACTGGACGGAAGAGAAATTTTGCCTGTTAATGCTGCATGTTACGTACTAGATGAACTCGTTGTACTTAAATAGTATTGCATTGGTGCTGATTCTGGTCAATAAAACTTAAAATTATTTTAAGCCCTCAAAAGGGCGTCCTTTATTTACGATAGCTGCACAGAGTTATAGCTAGATTTATTTAAGAGCTTTTACTTAACTTGAAATAAAATTAAGTTAGTGTCTGCCAGAATCCGCACCATTGATAGCCTATAGATCATTATCGGTAGTATCGGCAATTAGGTACAGTTACTACTGGTATATTTTTTAAACAAGTGTTCAAATGCTTTCCAACATGTGGAATTATTTACCATCGGAAGGCGAGGTGTTGTTGTATGTCTTAGTATTGTGCCCAATAGAGATGTAAGCCAAAAAGACAATATCAACTGGAAAATAACAGGGTATTTAAGAGGGTATTTCCCGGCTACATTCCAAAAAAAATAATATAGATAACGCTGTACAGGGTTGCCCTCGTTTAACCTTCTAATTTCATAGAAAAAGACATATGCATCTTTTATCTTTGTATTTGGTTATAAATGATGACCCTTGTTATTCCATCCAGGCACAACACATCTTCCACATATTCTGACCATAATAAAGAGAATCAATATAGGTAGCAATCATAACATTGATCCAAATATCAAGTAATAATTATTTTTATATTTGCCTCTGCCATTACGTTGCAATTAACTACCAAAATATCGTTACTACCGTATGTACAATATAAGTATGTCAAAGGTTGCTCGGCTATCGGTATGCAATACTATTTTAATAAATATTTTCATGAATTTAAAAAGCACTATATAGAACACATTTTAGTCAAGCACTAAGCGTTATCTGAACGACAGCTATTCCGCGTCCCATATCGCATTAAAAATTGATTAATTTAACCCATTAAATAGTTAAATACCATGCAATGCAATAAAAGCAAAAAATATTTCCTTTTTAAGTTTTATAAAATATTTTAATTACGATTAGTTTATGCAATCACATTACAATAAGGCATTACATTTGGAAGACAAGACAGGAAGGGGAAGAAATTAAAATCTATAGTGTCTCTACAAAGGTTCAGCCAACATGCATCAAGAAAGAACAATATAGAGTGACATTCGTCAGCATTGGCGTACATTGGGCCATCATACGCCAACTCTTGATTTAACACCTCAGACGCTCAGACGAACATTGAGGGCTACATTCAACAACTGATGACTTTTTACTGATGTGACGTAGCGCGCCAATATTGACAAATATTGGCCTGTACTTTTTGGTTTATATTGGCCGAATGTAAAACTAAGCTACATTCACCAAAACAATATAGATGGCGTTGTTCTGTTTAAACGTGATAATTACCTATTTTCTCATTACTCGGGTACATAATTATTCCAAAATACAATGTAATGGCAGAAGCATATATATAAAAATAATTTATAAGTTGCTACCTATATTGCTTCTCTTTATTTTGATCAGAATAATAATGGGTGGAAGATGTAATCATCATTTGTACCCAAAAACAAAGATGAAAGATGCATGTCTGTTATCTATGAAATTAAAAGGTTAAATGAAGAAGAAACAGTACAGCGCCATCTATATTTATTTTGAGGAACATACCCTGGAAAGTTCCTTATTCAAAACAAATAATTTTACTGATGTGACGTGTAGCGCGCCAATATTGACAAACATTGGCCTGTACTTTTGGTTTATATTGGCCGAATGTAAAACTAAGGTAAGGCTTTTCACAATGCCAAGCAAACTACTTTTTAGGCATGTTACATGCAACTTTTTAAATATACTGCTAGAAATTCCTTTACGTTTTGCCACTAGACAGGATACAACTAATTGACCTTTTTATTTATTTATAAACAAAATGTAAAGTTTTATTCATATACAGGAGAGAATATAAAAATACACAAAGATTAAATAACTTCTTAACTACCTACCTAAATGTGTTCTTAAAGATTGAGAAAGTACACAACAGTACCTATCTTTGTTGCTACTATGCTGTCTTTTAAAGAAAAAAATACATTAAATAAAACATCTATCAACTTACAAACAAGTGCAAACATTAATTAAAAGGTTACAATAGACATTATAAACAAAACAAAATTGCTTTTTGGTTTAAATATTCACACTTATGTACTGTGTAGTTTAAAAAGGTTGTCTCAATCTACGGAAGGTACCAGAATAATAAACATTCCGTGAACAGTCTCTGTTAAATGGTCAAACTATAAACCGAAATTTGAAGTATAAAAATAATTTGTCCCAGTTTAATATCGTTATTAAGATTACACTTTTACCTTAAGTCCAAACACCATTTTCAGAAACTGCTCGTAATGTATGGTGATCACGCCGTCTTGATCCGTGTCGTATTGTCGGAAAGCTGATGTTAGCATCTGAAATTAACACATAAAATGTTAGCTACATGTGTAAACTATTCGAAAATACATACGTACATAAAATACAAAATTACAGAGCTCTGCATTTGGGATTTTGGGCCAACACATGTATAGAGTAGTTACAAGTAATCAGTACGCAATTTGCAGCCATTTTTGATACAAAATATTAACAGGTTTTACATAAAATAAACTTGATGTATATTCTTGTTAGTTGTTACTATAGATACACCTATCGCCTATAGAAAAGGATAGATGACAACCTGTCAACTACGATACTTTTTTCGAAATGTCAAAATGGTTAATTAAATAGTAAATATAAATGATATTACAAAACGTCGACGTCATCAATAAACGTAGTCAATAATGATGACGTCAGCAATATGCCAGAAAGGACAGTTTACAGGAAATGATTTTTGTTTTTATGATGATGATGACTTGCATGCATGAGCACTTAGGGAAACTCACAAAGAGAAAATTTTAATCGAATTTTTTTTTTCGAAGTTTACAGGAAGATTTCAAAGCCTGTTTATAAGGTCAAGGCTAAAGATGTGTGTACCCTTGAAATCATTCATACAATATGCCAACTCGTAGCTATCTATTGTGCAACAATGACTCTTTTGTTAATCAATGAAATACATGACCTATGTAGATGTGCTCTTATAATTGAATATGAATGCCGTTACAGTGTTTACGGCATAGTACAGAGAACTAAACTGCTTAGCATTAAAGTGTTTTGCTTAACATTTCTGTAAAAGTGAGAATCAAAAGTGTTGTCCACTTTGACAGCTGTCAGACTCTTGTCGGATGCTAGTATGGAAAATTAAACCTTATAACAATGTCGTTAAGAAATCGTCACGTGATTTTTGATAAATCAACATTACCCTTGTATCGTAGCATGATTAGAATGACAGCATTGACAGCAGGTCAGAGATATTACCTCACCACCTACCTACCATTACCTAGCGCGAAAGAGACGAGAGATATGTATTACGACATCCACGCCGAATTATATCGAGGGTTTCGACCAATAGACATAGCAAATGCTATCTAGGTGGATAGACATAGTACGTGAGACGTGGGAACCACAAAAAGTCAAGTATGCATTTTAATTACATATAAATATACTTACATATAATGTAACACAGCACTGAATGAAGTCATCAAACAGAATAGTGCTACGTCCATATCTGTCGAACTTCTGAACCATAATGGTGACAATTTCGTCTGATAATCGGTAGCCAAACGCAGTCAGTGCACTCTTTAGCTCATTCTTGTCAATGTTGCCAGAATTGTCTCGATCAAATGAACGAAAACAGTTCTGCCAGTCCGTCACATATTTCCACAGAGCTCCAAAATCTTCAAAAGATATGACTCCTCTATTTTGCTTATCAAACATACCTGGAATGGATTTAATTAATTTATTTTATTTATAACATCGCAAAGATATGGGCGGCCTGCATTCTTTATTTGAATTTAGCATTTTGCTAATCTCTTTATGACTCTTATCTGAACTGAATAACTTATAATATTTTTGAACAAATTACCTATCATAAGACGGACTGTCTCTGGGTTGAAAGGGTTCCAGGTACCATTAGATAGTGCTTGTTGTAATTCATCCGCTGAGATGTAGCCGCTACGATCTTTGTCAACTCTGAAGTAAAAAAAATGTATTATTTTTCCAGTGCTGATTCCAAATGAGTCTTAATTCTTAATTTGTGATAAAGGTCATAAAGCTGTAAAGTCATTTTGGGAAGCTGAAAGTGTACCACATGTATACAATAAAAATATACAGAGCAAGAGCTCTGCGAAAATTGATTGTCCTACAACTTCACAGAGTTTAAGAGTTCTTATTTACATATTATATGATGTATTACACCTTATTTATTTCATTGTTTATTGCAAACTTCACAGACCACCATAATTCTAATTATGTAATTCATTCGGAGAAGTCAATTGCTGGTTGGCAGAGCCACTATCAAGTAAGGCTTTTAGTTTATATTATTTGGTTGACCAATCCCTTGTCTAAGGGATATGTACACGAAAGCACCTATGAGGCTGGCATGATCACACAGGCTTTGAACACTCAAAGCCTCGTTAAAAATAATAAAAAAAAAGTAATTCATTTTTTTTTAAGTTGGAACCAATACTTATGCATGACTAATAATACTAATTATAAGAGACTACCAATTGTCCAGATACTACATTGAAGGAAAATCTGTTTCCGAACTTGAATTTTTTTTTTAATTTGATGGTTTTGCATTTGGCCCAGACTTGCCCGGAGGCATTGACGAAAAGAATGTAAGTATATGAATCTATGAAGAATGTATAAATAAGTTTTTATAATTTAGGTTATTTATTATTAACTGACATTCGTAACATACAGCAATGACTATTTTAATGTGAATAGAATTAGATCATTATACTTCTTATTATTTTGTGTTTATTATATATTCTAATTGTTGTAAATATTATGTTCACTGAGTTCTTATTTTAAGTATTTTTTGCATTTCGAAATTAAAATATTGAATGTAATTTTTTTTTAAATAAATATCTATAAGTAATATTAAAAAAATATATATCACTAAATATCTTATCAATGCAATAAATATCTTATGTTATGCCGACTAGTCGACTTTCGCAATAAGTCGGAGACTAGTCGGCACATTTCTACTAATTTACTATAAATAACCATATATGTATACAATTTCAATTATTTTATCATAATTGATACTTGTAAATAAGAAAATGGTCTTTGTTATAAGTATACTGCCACTGAACTATGACACTTACAAGGCAGTTATGCTCTAATGCCTAGCCCTTGGTATAAAAAGTAAATGAATTATTGCCAAGGTTACTAGTGTCTTACAACTCTTACAAGTCATAACATAACATAAACAGCCTATATCCAGCCCACTGCTGGGCACAGGCCTCCCTTCAATCATGCAGAAGGGGTATGGAGCATACTCCACCATGCTGCTCCACTGCAGGTTCGTGGAGACAAAATTAATTCAAATAAACTTTCTTACACAGAACTTAATTTTAACAATCAGACACAACACATGAATTCAGTACAAAATCATTCCTATGTTGTAAATTTATCACTCAATGCATAAATAAGGATTCTACTGATTACAGTAGATTACGTACATATACAAACAATAAGATAAAACATTGGCATAATCTTTTGTTTTTAAATAATCTAATAATTTACCTAGTGATATTGCTAGAGGGTGGGGTGAATCATATAGTAATTGATAATTCGGAGAATTAAGTATAAAAGAGAGCAAGTATGATCTGTTTCTTCGAATAAAATTCGAGATGTTCGACTTTTTTGTATTCTGAGTTTTATCTGCAATATGTAAACATCCATATGTATTACTATGAGCAGATGGGCTGAATGTACAATTTGTGGCAATTAACTGGTTGTGGAATAAGGCAATTTTTTTATATGGAGAATAGGCAAGTGTTTGACTACTCTCTCATTTGATAATCTCATTTGATGGTAAGTGACAATATGGCCGAAGATGGGACATAAATAGAAAGTACCTATTCACTTTTACCTTGAAAAGAAAAACATAATATTATATATCATATAATATGTTGTGTGTGTGTATTCTGATCATATAATATTACTGTCCTTTATTCCCTGATGGAACATACCTATATATGATACAATTGTAAAATTTATTGTGTCTGATATCTCAACATTGGCCCCGATTCCTGCAGACATCTCTTAATTTTACTTTAAGTTATACCTGTCATTTTCTTATCCGCCGAAAAGGAAAGGGACGGATGATTGACAGCTCTTAATTTTAGGAAGAATGAGTAAATAAATGAATAACCCGGGCGAATTTTTAGGCGGTTGTTTTAGATTTGTGCTTAAAATTGACGTGTGTTCCATAAATTTTATGCTTGTCGATTACCCGTCCCTTTCCTTTTCGGCAGATAAGAAAATGACAGGTATAACCTAAAATTAAATTAGATGGTATTTACAGGAATTAGCACCATTGAGGAGGTTAATTTTATATAATAAATAACAATGAACAATGTCATAACATATATAACTAACTACCCATTCTCTACTGATTACACAACTTAAAATAGACAAAATAGTTTTATATAACATCCCTTTCACTTTTTTGGGGAAACTGAAATGAAGATTGCTAATCATGCTATACATTAAACTAGTTTTAGTTGAATATTAACCACACATTGCTATTAAAATAATTCTACTGTAATGTATAATATCAGTATAGTTAAAGTAGAAATCAAATTAGCCATGGAATCAACACTTTAAAACCTGTAGGCTAAGTGGGGTTACAATTTTACTTAAATGTATATTATTATTTTGCCCACTGAATGTGGGAGATTAAAAGTAAAGAGCTTACCTTCTGAAAATATCCCATAGGAATTCTCTACTAGGCATAGGCGACTGGAATTGTGCCATTGTTACTTTTGGCCTGTAAAAAAAAAACAAAAATGTAAAATCAGTTTGGTTTATTTACAATTCATACTCCATTCTTAGTTAAAACTTGAAGAGTTAATAACCGCGCAGTATTAAGTGGTAATTATGTATAATTTCAGTTTATTTCACAATGTATGACACATTTGTACATACTGGATAACTTGTGCAATTTAAAATTAATATTATTGAAATCGTTAATTACACATATTATAAAAAAATAATCGATTTTTATTCCCTTCGGTAATCGTTTTCCCCGATGAGTAATCCTTTGATCAAAGCAAACAACAGGTTTCTTGATAGGGCCGTGTGCTGTTGGAAAAGAATACGTTAAAACTTAAGAAATACTCACTATTACGAAAGCAGCGATAGGGTGTCGGATTATTTAAATCTGAAAGACTTTTGTGTAAAAAATAAAACGCAAGACTCAACTATATATTCCACAAAACCAAACCGCTAAAGTTCTGGAGAAAACCGAGATGAGATGACGTTATCAGTAATAAATAACCTGTCACTGTCAAAATTTGTTGAAGAATTTTTTTAAGTGTTTGTGGTGTGGAAACTAGTGTTTTTAGCCAAAACTTGTAATGAATGGAATGAAAGAATGAATGATTTCTCTCCCTCTTGTTTACAATGTTGTTTCAGTCGACATAAAAATGAATGCTTTTTTCGAGCTTTAAAAACACGATTTTTTGTTATTCTGTTTCTTTGGTTGGTAGGCATGGAACCGTTTCGGTTTTACTAATTATTATTTTATAAGGTTAAATTATGTGTTTTCATACAAATTGTGTACAGTGTTGTTTTAAAACATAATAATATTTTACTTGTAAATAAAATGTACATTTTAAATCTTATCTCTCTCCATCTGTGATTGATTCTCTGATTCTTATTTTACCAACCACTTTAATTTTAGAAATGTCATACATATGCGTTTTGTTATGTCTTTTATTATGGTTTGACTTTGCTCAGCGACTTGCTGATATTAAAATGGCGGATGTCTCAAGCAATGAGCGAAAAGTGAAGCTAACTAAACACGGAAAAGTTGTAAAAAGACGTACACGAAACCCAGAAGGTAATTTTAAGGTTTATATTTTGAAAACATTGGAATTTTAACTTGTATCAGACAACTTTTCTTAGTAATCTGTCTTTGTTGTCGGGCGTACTGTACTGTGTTCACTCTTTGTCTCTTACTACATTTTGTTATGAAAGTAAAGATTTGAAATAGTTTTCCCAGTTTTTTTGAGATAATTTCATTGCGTTATGAAAAGTCGTTTAAATAATCCAGTGCATATTATAAATATACCTGGTTTTCTTCCAGGTTGTGGTGTTAGTTAGGTACCCATATATTTGTTTATAGTTATATAGAATATTAGTAAAACTTTTGGAAATAACTTTTTCAGAATGGCACAAACAGAAACAAAAACGTTTAAGAATAGCTGGATTGGAATACATAAATGCAAATGGAAAAATCGTACCGCCTAAACAACCAGGCCCTGACTGCAATTGTCGACGAAGATGTTTCCAAAAAGTTCCGGAGGACATCCGTCTGAAGACCTTCCAAGGCTTCTATTCCATGAAAACACATGATGAACAAAATGCCTACTTATTTGGCCTTATGAGGCAAGTAGATGTGAAGAGAAAAAGAGTAAAATCTAGCAGCCGCCGTACATGTACATTTGAATACTTCATCAGAGTAAAGGGGAGAGAGACCCAAGTATGTCAGACAGCATTCAAAAACATTCATTCCATAACTGAAAGAAAGGTCAGAGTTCTTTGTAAAAAGATGGATGATGGAGTAATGTTCCCCAGTGATAACAGAGGCAAAAACAGCCACCGGCGCTCTGGAGAAGTCCGTCTGCCAACAGGGGTTGTGGAACAAATAAAGAACCATGTTTATTCTATTGTCCACACTCATCGTCTGAAAGATTTCATCAGGCTTGACAAAATTGCTGGTCTTGAAATTAATATTTCAAAAATGTGGAAGGATTATATCAAGACTTATGACCCAGATAATATTACTGCCATATTGCCTAAATCTAAAAGGAATATGGAAGTAGCTCTGCCAAATGAGCCAGCTCCTCAGCAGCAGCAACCTCAGCAACCACCCCCACAGGAGCAGTTTGGTGCAGGCATCTACCCAGGCAGTGGACATCTGGTCAACATTGCTGAGAACTATTTTCAGAACCACTACCAGACCACCACTATGACCACAACTGGTACACCAACCAATTTTTATCAAACCCAAAATGGTGGACAGAGTATGGGAATACTGTTGCAATCCACAGCGAGACCAATACAGCCAGCTACATACATTGTGTTACAGCACACAACCAAACCAGAACCTTCACAGAACACTGTCACCATCAACAGTACACCAACATTTACACAGGAGCTAATCCCACAAGAGCCAGAGAAAGTCAAGAAAATTAAGAAGGAAAGAAAAAGGGGCCCTTTGGTGAAGCAATGGAGATACACAAACATTTTCCATGATGAGATCAATGGAGCAGCTCTTGCTGCTATAAAAACAAGACTGAGCATGTACTATGCCGAGAGTGACGCCGCCAGGAAGAAGGCGAAGCAGGCCCGCCCAGATGCAGCCCAGACACAAACTGAACAACAAATAAGACAAACACAGACAGTAACAATTTACACTTAACAGTAGCATAACAAAACTTTATGTAATAGAACTGATTTGCTATTAAAATTTGAGTTGCTCGAATCTCAAATCATGTTAGACATAAGTTTATAAACTTATCAGTATCATGAGTGCATGGTAGCCATAACATAGGAATAGTCCTGATTGATAATGTGATTGCATGACTTTGATCATTGCAACCTATCACTAATCAATGTAATATTTATCAATGAATTTTAGATCAATAGCTCCCACATGCTATAATGATATGATTGTAGTAGCATTCTCAATTATGTATAAGAAATACGAGTCATTTATTTACAACTTATTCACTACTATATTTAGTAGCTATTATTAATATAGTTATAAAATCTTACGATTTGGTTTTATTTGTTTCCCCTAGCGTCAGTGAAACCACAATAGTTGAGAAAGACCACCATGGTAATTGTCGACGATAGAAATAATACTTCTACTAATAACAAATGAATGCGTTCTGTCAACATATCTGTTCAATAGATACAAAATTCCTCCTGACAATGCTTGACTAATCTTGAGTGAGTTATCAGACCAAGGAATTCTATTCAAAAATCAAATGCCTAATGTATCTATATGGTTGTAACATTAATGAATTCAAAACAAGAGGCTCTGTCTGTTGCTAGCTATATGGTTTAGAACATCAAAAAAGGGTCGAAACAACTCAGCGTGAGCACGCGTGCTTGACGCACGTTGTCTCCTTGTCGATTCTGCCGCGTGCGATTGCTCTTTCGCTCTAGGCGCTCTAGCAAATGACGGTACTAAGTAACAGACAAGGATAGAAGTATAGGAAAGTGTGACGAGGTGCTGACAGAGTGGTTTGAACCTTATTCAACTACTTATAAAAAAAATTGCTAAAAAGGTTGTATAAGAATCAAAATAAAATGCAAGAAATATTTTTGATGTTTTATTTTATACTTAAATTACGCAGACAGCACGCACACTCCACCAACATCCTTGATCTTCTTCTCAGCAGTCTTGGAGAAGTACTTGGCTTTCACTATGATGGGCTGTTTGGGGAGTTTGCCCTTGCCTAACAACTTGTAGTAACCCTGAAAAAGGAAAAACAAATGTTAATTAACAATATTATTATTAAATTACTTCATTTCCATATAATATCTTATCTTTAAAAGAGACCAATGTATACTGTTGACTATGCAGCTTATATCCATACAGTTCACAAACAAGGTTAATTAATGAAACTTATTCAAAAGATCCAACCAAAGACTTGACCCAATCTCATAAACAACATACCCTCCACTGGGGTGTGCAGAGGCACAAATTCTGAGATTTGCAGCTACCATTCTCTTTATATTAAATGTAGGAATGATAGGCTGAATGAAACGTAACGCAAAGTGTGTGAAAGAGAGCGACGAGTGAGCGAGAGAAAAAAGGATTGCAGAATGACAGAGATATGGCGAACGGGTGTTTTTGAATAACGGAAAAGTAAAAACTCATACAACGTTGCAAAATAAACAAAGTTTATTAGAAATAGTAATCGTTTTCTTCATGCCCCATCCCACAATTTTTGGGGGCTCGTCCGGGATGGGCATATAGTTGACGATTACCAAGTTTGAAGAAGATTACCAGGCACGAGACGGAAAAAGGTTATGAAAATTTAAGATGAAAAGAAGATTTACGACGTATTAAAGGTGTTTACTGAGCATTAAAGGTGTTTTGCGAAGTAATAAGAAAATAAAAGAAGAAATAAGACGAAAGATGTTGAAGACGAAAGAAGAAAGAGGTGAATTTACATTTATGAGTACGGGGAATTTGTGTACAATGGCCGATGTTATTCCGAAGTTTAGCGCCGAAGATAAAACCTATTCATCCGCTAAATGGGCGCAGGATATTGAAGATAACGCCGAGATATTCTCATGGACCGCGCAGCAGAAGTTAATTATAGCGCGACGATCATTGGTTGGTACCGCGGAGCTATGGTTGAGGTCCGAAAAACCGTTTAAATCATATGAAGAACTGAAGAATGCGTTACAAAAGGAATTTCCAGACTCCATAGAAAATTGTAAGGAAATGCACGAGATTATGAGTGCACGGAAAAAGCGCAAGAACGAGACATACTATCAGTACATGCTGACTATGAAAGAATTGGGCCGTAGGGCGAAATTCCCGGATTATGTAGCCATTCAGTACATAATTGACGGAATTACCGATCATGAAATGAACAAAGCTATTTTGTACGGTGTAGTTACGTATGGTGCATTGAAAGAGAAGTTAATGTTGTATGAAACTATGAAAGAGAAGATGAAGAAACGTTATGAAGGTGAAGGAAACCAAAGGATGTCTACAAGCATGGATCGATTTGAAAGTAAAAAATCTGTGAAGGGGCAGCATTGTTATAAGTGCGGCGATCAAGATCATGGGGCTATTGCGTGTCCGAAAGGCGTGAAGTGCTTTAAGTGCAATAGTTTCGGCCACATAAGCAGAGATTGCAAGATAAATCACGTGACAAATTCTACGGCTTCGACAAGTCGCCATGATGGTGGGCGTGAATTGCATAGGCAAGCTTTATACGTGCAGTCGCAAGAGGGCGCTCCGATCGCGAATGAATGGAATGAACGAAGTCACGCGGACACGAATGAAGAAATGTCAACGTCAAATCAGACGTCAAAGGCGGCAACGGTGCTTAGTGTTTTCAAAAGTGGACTTTCGAATAAATCGCTTAAATTATCGCGCATTTGTGAAGAAGAAGTACAATGTTTGATCGATACCGGCAGTGACATTAATCTCATAACGAGTGATACGTATTCTAAGCTCGGACTAAAGTGTTGTGAAGATGAAAAGATGACAATATCAGGAGTTGGTTCTACAAAGGTGTATTCTCATGGCAAGTTGACAACTAGTATGGAAATGGACGGGTATGCTTTTGATGTGGTGTTCCACGTAATACCGGACACTGCTATACCGTATCAGGCCATTTTAGGACAACCTTTTCTGGCTAATACTACAGTTGTGATTGATGCTGGTGATATTAAGATTATGCCACATGATAATAAGTTGACTTTACGGTGTCTACCTGCCCGTGATGAGCAACAGGTTACCGAAGTTCCAGTAGTACCAGAAGTGACTGACAACTACAGGCCTATGAAGATAAAACAGAATCTGGAATGTTGTCAATTGTTTGATAAAAATAACAAGAAAGAATGCATGGACAAAAGTGTACAAGATAAGGTGCTAAAACTAAAAGTACAAGAGGAAGACAATAAGATATTTAACAGGAAGAAAAGACAGAAGTACATAGGAGGACTACGAAAGGTACACGAAGAAAATGAAAGGGCATTTGACAGAAAGAGAAAGAAAATACGGATGTTTGAAGAAGGAGACCTGGTTGGTACTCTGAAAAAGACTATAAACGAAGTGACTATGATCCAGAATGGTGTTATTTGATAGTGTCTTTATTTAGTTAATTTTATTTCAAGGTTCAGGTGTTTAAGTTACTTATTTTGTTTTTTTTTTCTAGTAGGTATGTTGTAATAAGATGTTAAGGGGTAGTTTAAGATATCATATTATTTCTACAGTGTGTTTAAAGATAGTGTAAGTAGTGATGTTAAGTTTAACAGATAATTATTTCTAAAGTTTGTTCAAAAAGTTATTGATTTTATTATTTCATTTACAACAAAGATGTTTGTCAAGTAGTAGTTATTTGTGTATAAAAGTTGTTATTAAATGTAATATCAGAATGTGTCAGTCTGAGGACAGACTGAGAGCAGGATGGCCGAGTGTAGGAATGATAGGCTGAATGAAACGTAACGCAAAGTGTGTGAAAGAGAGCGACGAGTGAGCGAGAGAAAAAAGGATTGCAGAATGACAGAGATATGGCGAACGGGTGTTTTTGAATAACGGAAAAGTAAAAACTCATACAACGTTGCAAAATAAACAAAGTTTATTAGAAATAGTAATCGTTTTCTTCATGCCCCATCCCACATAAATATAATATTGTTGAATGAATCAAAACCGTATCACACAGAAGCTCTATATTTTGCACTGCTGGCAGGGGGGTTAAAATGGCCACATCGAAGCAATTCATTCAAAGCAATATTGCAATTTGACATTTACGCATATAAAAGTAAGTGCACAATGCAAACAAAAGTCAAATAGCAATATTGCTTATTTAGATGAATTGCTTTGATGTGGCCATTTTAACCCCGCAGGATATGGAGCATATTGGTGTGGACCAAGTTAGTCCACATGTATCAAATTCTCACATGGCACATTAAGTCACTCTACATATAAACAGCTTAAATACATCTACCCCCAAAATTCCAAAACCCAAATATTCTCAACATCATTTAAAACATTTGTATACACTTACAGCCTTAACAATGTTGATGACTGGAACCTTGCCATCAGTGGCACTGGCGTACTTGAGCCGGGTCTGCTCAGACACCAGGGTCCACAGCTTGTCCAGGTTCAGCACGGGGCAGAAGATCTTGTTCCTCCTCAAGTGGAAGTTCCTCATACCCAACTGGAATAAAACATGATTATAAGTATTTTAGCATTCTATTATAAAGGCTTCACTATCATAAAAAGATTCTAAGTAACAATTAAAATATCCTAAGTTGAGGAGGAAAAAAATATATACCGAGAAATTCGACTAGTACCTATGTAGGTATTTAAAAACTTGCAAGATCACGCGGAACCTTTACTTATTTCGTCGGTTAAAAAAGTTAAAGGCACATCATTGTAAATAGAACCATACCTTGCCAAAGTACCCAGGGTGGTACTTGTCCATGTTGATTCTGTGGTGGTGCTCGCCACCAGCATTACCGCGACCTCCAGGGTGCTTGCGGTGCTTGCCTGGAACACAACACAATAAATTTAAACACGGTCAAACTGAAAACTGATCTTACAACCTGAAAATTTGAGGTTATAATTTGTTTGTTAATACTCATCGTTATATGTACGAGCTAGGGTTCGTGGCATGGAGGATTTAACAAAGTCTGAACCTACCGATACGACCATGACCGTGGCTGACATGTCCCCGCAGCTTCCTGGTCTTCTTCTTTGATGTGGCCTGCAGAACGACAAACGTAAGGTTAGATGGTAAGTCGTTACCGAAACTGATATTCTTGAAATATTGCACTAAAGAACATTTAACACACTAATGCTTCGTGAATCACACCAAGATTTAACACAATATCAAAGGATTACATTGAAAAATTTAGATAAATAACTCAAAATTCAACACCAACCATATTTTCGGCTTCCGTCAAGTTTTATAAAAGACAGAAAGAGAAAGGATGATAAACAACTGTCACTGTCAAACGCCAATAGTACCAACATAACTTAATCGTCCGTTTTTTTTCGTATTAATATATATTTGATATATATTAATATCATTCGATTCGACATTTTCTTGTAAACAATTATTAACATTAACTAATTAATACAGTAAGTACAATATATTCAATGAGAATAGATCTTAATTTATTGAAGACCAATAACCTAAGAAATGCATATTATTTGTTTTGAACATCAACTATAAAACGAACAAGTCCGTAACAACATTCATTCAAATTGTTCTTTTTACCTTCTATTCATTCATTCGTTCAGTACATTTCCAGAAAATGGTCGGATTGTGTGTCGAAGCTAATTTTGACACGTATTTTGCGAAATATCGTAATTGATCATTGAAAATAATACTATGTTATTTTGCAAATAGTGAAGCTCAGTCAAGGGCTGTGACTTTACCAAGATGGAGTTCCGCGAGACGCTGTTGGCTGCTCAAAAAAACCAACAACAAAAATCATCTGTGAGTGGTCTTTATTTTTTTGAAACTTTTACTATCAGTCCATTCTTCTTTATTTGCGTATCATTTTTATTTTATTAACAACAAGAATATTAAATGTATTGCTTATCGCATGTCGATGTTTTTGTTTATGTTACTGTTGGATTGCTATCCCCACTCTTTTCTGTGTTACTTGATACATGAATAATTCTTTTAGGAGAGTACTTACTACAAGGCGAAGTTTGATCCTCCCAAAAAAGAGCAGCGTCAGAGAGATAAACTATCTGCGAATATACAGAAGTTTTTGGCTAAGAAGGATGAGGAGGAAAAGCAAAAGAAATTAGAAGCACAGCGTAAAAGGGAAGAATTACTGGCGATGCGTGATCCAAAGGCGCTGCGGAAGATTCAGAAGACGTTGAAAGTTATCAAGTCTGCGAACAAGTCGGTACTAGCAGATGCTGTGGACCATGACCACACTGCCGTCACCCGCGCTGGCCCCGACCAGCCTGACCAGGATGATTATGGCTATGAGTCGCAGGAAGCTGCAGCTCTCTATGAGAAAATGATGCAGAAATATAGCAAAATACCTGATGAACCTAAGTTCCCCGTTCAGAGTAAGTGTAATATTATTATTTTTTTTTCATTTTTGTGCCCAAACATGCGATCGGTCGATTGACCATAAGCAGTTTTGATGGTTTGGTTTTATTAACATGCAGGACAGGCCCCTTCATTAGAAGGCTGCCTTCATTAAGGTGCTACTGTATGTTATCCCATATGTGCGTCCTTTTGAGGCGTCTCATATAGTGGTTGTCACTTAATCTCCGGGCCAGGTTGTTTTGGTGATGAGTAATTCGATCTCTGTATAGCCTTGTAGAGGTGGCAATTTCTTGCTTAACTGTCCTGTAAGTGTAATATATCAATACAATAATTCTTTAAATCACCCATTAGGCATTCACAGGAAATTGTAAATTAAATTACAGGACAACCCCTTTCATACATAATCACTGCAATTCAAAAATAGTGTTAATTAGGTACCTAGTTAAAGATAGGTGATTAGGTACCTAATTAATGATGCTAAATCAATTGCAGATTATGGGTCTTTATGTAAGTTAATGCCCTTGGCTCAGCTTTGGGGACTTAGGCAGTAGATAAATATTGGTTAAATAAAAAGTTTTAATTAGTAAGATTTTTAAAGAGTAAATTCATTTTGAGCATTTGAGGACTTTAAGCTTTCAAAATTTCAAAATTTTTTGACGACAATAATAAAAAATGGAGTTCTAAATTAATATATTTGTTAAAAATATTTTCAAATCTCATTAACAATTTTTTGAATAGGTATATTTTTCTCATCTTTATCATAATAGTAGTAATATTTTGTAAAATACTGTTTGTTGCTTCAATAATAATTAACTTCATTGCTTATTCTTTGCTAAATTATAGTAGGCACAAAAGAACTGCTGAAAGTTTATAAATAAAATAATATAATAGGTAAGGTAGCTCAAAATTCTAGTAATCCTAAAATATGTGAAACATCTAAATATAGGCTTTTAGACCCTAAAAATGATGAACTCTATTTATACAATTCTGTTTCAGATAAAACCGTAAAAAAGGACTTGAATGGCACCATAGAGAGGGTAAAACATGCATTGCAGCATGAGGATGATCCAGTGCCACATAAGAGGAGACGCAGAACTGGTGATGGTGAGATATCACCTTTACTATTATTATTGTAGCAACCATGCTGTTGGAAACTAGACGTGAAGACTGTGGGTTAAGAGAATCGCCGGTGAAGGCTCAAAAGAATGGACGCTCTTCGACTCTTGGGCACATAAAATATTATGGAAAATAGTGACATTGGTTGCTTTACTTCTAACAAATCCATGGCAATGCATCAAATCTGATTAAAATCTTGCAACTGATTGCAGATAAAAGGAACAGAAAAGAAAAAATAGTAGATATTTAATAGACCATGGATGTTATTAACCTCATTACAACAAAAATTTTTAACAAAAAAAAAACCGACTTCAAACGCAAAACTAAAAAGCAATAAATAAATTTACTTCGCACAAAGTAATTAGTACGTATTTTCAATTAGTTAATTAATTTATAATTCTGAAGTCGGTGCCAAGGAAATGCTACAACGAAGTACCGATTTATATATTTTTCAATACTGATTGTTTTGTAATTTTTTGTTTGACATTGTTTTGTAATTGCTTTGATATAGGTATTAAACAATATTGTGTGTACATAGTAATTTGATATTGTAGTAGGGTTGTTGTAGCATTTACTTGGCACCGACTTCAGAATTATAAATTAATTAACTAATTGAAAATACGTACTAATTACTTTGTGCGAAGTAAATTTATTTATTGCTTTTTAGTTTTGCGTTTGAAGTCGGTTTTTTTTTTGTTAAAAATTTTATTTTATTTTACGATTTTAAGTGATGGTTAGACCGAGCAAGGATGCAGACAGACAGATTTTCTGATTTATATTCATATATAATAATATAATATATTATTAGTAGTGATCACAATTATTATTGATGAACATGTTTACACACACACACTCACACACGCGCTAACGCACACGAGCACACGCACACACACAGACACACACACACACACACACACACACACACACACACGCGCGCGCGCGCGCACACACACGCACACACACACACACACATGTGTATGTGTACATACACACATGTGGTTGTCAGTGGAAGCTGCTATCATACACACTCACGCATACATATAGATACAGTAGATTTCGCGTGGTTCGCTCGCTGCTAAAGCAGCTCGCGTGTCCTGTTTATTCGAAACTGTCCCTCTTCGTATGGCGGCCATCTTGTTTTTCCGCCATTTTGTTTTTTTCACCGGCGACAGAATTTGACCAAGATTTAAATGGGTGTCGTGGAAACAAACAAAATCCAGGTGCAATAGGTTTGCCAGACCGTAGAATGTCTCCCTGATTGGGAGCAGTTTTCAAAGATGACGTTCCGATCACACCCCTATACATCATTTTTACCCCCAAGACATTTTCTGGAAAAACAAAATTTTGTATGGCGGCCATCTTGTTTTTTCGCCATTTTGTATTTTTTTCACCGGCCATTAAATTCGACCAAGATTTAAATAGGTTTTGTGAAAGAAAAATTGGTTCAGGTGTGATAGTTTCGCCAGGCCGTAGGGTGTCACCCTGATGCGGAGCAGTTTTCGAAAATCGGGAAGTATTTCCATACTTAACATGACGATCCGATCACAACCCCGATATATATTTTATATCCCGAGACATTTTCTGAAAAAACAAAATTGTGTATGGCGGCCATCTTGTTTTTCCGCCATTTTGTTTTTTTTTACGCGCTATGGAATTTGACCAAGATTTAAATAAGTGCTCTGAAAGAAATATTGGTTCACGTGCGATAGTTTTGCCAGGCCGTAGAGTATCTCTCTGATGCGGAGCAGTTTTTGGTGACCAGAAAGTATTTCCGTACTCTACATGACGTTTTGAGTAAGCGCCCCATACATTATTTTTACCCAAAGGGGCTTCTTCCAAAATCGACAAAATTTTGTATGGCGGCCATCTTTTTTTCCGCCATTTTGTTTTTTTGCACCGGCGATTGAATTTGATCAAGATTTAAATACGTTTCGTGAAAGAAAAATTGCTCCAGGTTGTATAGTTTTGCCAGGCCATAGGGTATCTCCCTGATGCTGACCAGTTTTCGAAGGTCGGGAAGTTTTCCCGAAGCCTAAAGATCGATCCGATCAATATGACTTTACAAACGCACTAGTCGCTCCTACGATTTTTGAAAATTCCCCTCGATTTCTCTGGTCTTCCATCATCAGATCCTGACTTCCTTGACATGGGACCCCCTTGGGTATATCTCCTTTCAAACAAAAAAAGAATTATCAAAATCGGTTCATATACGACGAAGATATGCCCGAACAAACATAAAAAAAAAAAAAAAAAAAAAAAAAAAAAAAAAAAAAAAAAAATATACGGTCGAATTGAGAACCTCCTCCTTTTTTGAAGTCGGTAAAAAAATTACACAGTTAATCGCTAT
Organism: Pectinophora gossypiella; assembly: GCF_024362695.1. Lineage (NCBI taxonomy): Eukaryota > Metazoa > Arthropoda > Insecta > Lepidoptera > Gelechiidae > Pectinophora > Pectinophora gossypiella. The sequence goes on from NC_065407.1 coordinate 15,519,097, forward strand.
TTTTGTTAGCACTTTGATGTCCAAAAAACATAATTTACAAATTAGAGGTCTTTAATCTCTGTACTTGTATGTCTCCATGAGGCTTTGAACTGTTTTATGACCAATGTGTCTAACGGAGTTTTAGTTTACCTTTTGTTAGTTTTAATTTTATTGTCATCATCATCATCATTTTGGTTCTTTGAGTGTGAATCCGCCTCCGTGGTCTAGTGGTTAGAGCGTTAGGCTCACGATCTGGAGGTCCGGGTTCGATTCCCGATGGGGACATGGTCGAAATCACTTTGTGAGACTGTTCTTTGTTTGGTAAGGACTTTTCAGGCTTGAATCACCTGATTGTCCGAAAAAGTAAGATGATTCCGTGCTTCGGAGGGCACGTTAAGCCGTTGGTCCCGGCTATTAGCCGTAAAAAACACCTCCACCAACCCGCAGTGGAGCAGCGTGGTGGAGTATGCTCCATACCCCCCTCCGGTTGATTGAGGGGAGGCCTGTGCCCAGCAGTGGGACGTATACGAATCCACTTTGTAATTACTATTAATTATTGCGTCGTGTGTATTAATTGACTGTAATGTAATAGAAACATTCTTTTATAATGATCATCAAGGATTTGCACTGTTTCATTATGTTGAGTACATAATTAATTAATTATACACACAATAATGGATATGTTGTGAATTTGCAGATCGTGAACTAAGTCCGCCAACAAAGTATGAGCCGGAAAGAGAAAGAAAGAAAGATGAAAAGCCAGAAAAGCCCAAGTTTCGGAAACCAGTGCCGCCGCCTATGGACTTTAATCAGCTGTTGAAATTGGCAGAGCAGAAGAAATGTGAGCCGATTGATATTGGAGGGGCGGCAAAGAAGCCTAAGCAGGAGGCGGCGTCGGAGCCGGAGAGACTGATGACCAAGAAACAGAAGAGAGAGTATGAGGAGGAGATGTTGCGTCGACAGCGGCGACAGGAGCGCATCGACGCTGAGAAAGGAGGAAAGAAAAGTAAGACTCACTTAAAGAAGCATTGTATTTGAACATTTTTTTCCATCTGAATTGAAGCTGGTTTTTAAGTTTGCTCTGTGGTTGTCCTTTGATTGTGATCTCAATATTATGTAACTATCTTACATAGCAATTACATTTTGTTCATGTTGATTTTTTGTTTCAGTCCAAAAAGATAGTAGGAGTGACAGGGAAAGGTCTTCAGATAGACCAGCTGATAGGGAAAGACAACCAGGATCAATGGGATTTGGGCGAATTCCCAAAATTGGTGATAAAGCCAATGGTAGACACGACAGTCCTAAATCTGGTGACAGGGACAGAGAGAGGGATAGACAGGAGAGAGGCAGACATGAAAGAGACTTGCCTGAGAGAGGAAGACCTGATAAACCCAGAGATAGAGAGAGACCTAAAGAGAGGGAAGTGACAGAGAAAGTTGACCGTGAAAAAGAAAGGCTGGATAAAGAAAGACTAGAGAAACTAAAGGCTGAAAGAGATAGAATAGAAAGAGAAATGGAAAGACTCAACAAAGACAGAGACAAGTTGGACAAAACGAGACAAAAACTGGAATCTAAATCAGTGGACAGGAGTAAACTTCCAGTAGATAGAAAACCATTGCCTAAGGATCTTGTGAGGCAGGACACAAAAAAGAGCATAGACTTAAAAAGTCAGAATACATATAGGATAGACAAGAATTCTAATGAGAGGAAGGTACCGATTGTGAATAAAAGTGATAGTAAACTTGCAAATGGCCATAGTTCTCAAGGGAAGCCTGTGCCAAAACAGATACCTCAGAAAGATAAAGTATTGTTAGCAAAGAAACCCGATGGATCTCCGAAACTTAATGGGCATAGGCCTGAGAATGGTAAACGTCTTCCAGATAAGCCGGTGGCTAGTAAGAGGCCGGACGATAGGAGGCCTGGGCAGGCCGCTGGGCCGAGCAAAAGTAATATCTCAAATAGCTTTGACTTCGACAAGCACGTCAGCTCTCTGAAAGGTCCGCGATTCCCCCCGGGAAATGTAAAGAGAAAACCGCATCCTGATAGCAAAGGGAAAGCGAAACGTAAGTAAAGTTTTTCTTAATTTCAACCCTTAAGCCACTTCAGATCCCAGATAATCCATAAAGAAATCTCGTTCTTACCGCGCCTTACCGCGTAGGTGCGAGCGAGATGGACAATCCGCGGGCGCTCTCCCTTGCTGCTTAAGCTTACGGATATTAAGACTAAAGTAACACCCAAAGGGTGAGGTGAGGTACGCACCAGATACAAAATAATATGGGGTGGAGAGTTTATTTTTCTATACATAGTTTTATTCTTTATCGTCAGCAGAGAAGTGAAATATTTATTAGCGAGCGAAATTAAAGATGACCAACTCAGTATTACTGTATAATAAAAAGTAAAAGTACACAAAATTATAATAATATAAAAAACCTTACACTCCCGTTGCTATGCGCCATATAATCATCAAACGTAGGCAACGGGGATTCCTAGATCTGACGCCAACAATTTTGGTATTTATTTTCCAGGTCGTTTGAATTCTGACTCTGAGTATGATTCGGAGATGGATGATTTCATAGACGACGGAGACGAAGAGGAGGATTACTCCAAGCACATCAAGGAGATATTCGGTTACGATAAGTCCAAGTGAGTCAGTGTTACTTTTTTTTATTCTTATTTTTAACGAGGCTTTGAACACCCTTGTGATCATGCCAGCCTCATAGGTGCTTTCGTGTACCTATCCCTTAGGCAAGGGATTGGTCAACCAAATAATATAAACTAAAAGCCTTACTTGATAGTGGCTCTGCCAACCAGCAATTGACTTCTCCGTTGCCAAGAGAAATCACACCCTGAGAGCGAAAAAGCTTTCTTCGCACGTCTATATTCCGGGCACATTCCAACAAAATATGGTAAAGGTCATCGACCATATGACAGTCATGGCACAGAGGTGAAGTTAAATGATAAAACTTATTTGTTGGGATGTGTCCGGAACGCAGCCTGAGAGCTGAGAGCTTCCTATTGAGGTTGACATTCTCAAACCAAGGAGTCCATAGCGGACTTGCAGTGTTACTTATCAATAAAATTAAATCTGGAAGGTGCATAGGTTTGCTAGAGCGATTTAGCGCGGCATTAGCGCTAGCGTTATGCAAATCTGTCCTAAGATTTCGCTTACCCCTACGGCTACATTCCCAAGCGGGGTATCCATCACAAGGTCGCATCGCATGTAATGTAATTTAAGGTCATTATTAATTTTATAGCCATGCTCTTGTCAGTGTAGCATTATCCATGCTACTTTTAAGGGAAAAACAGGGAAGTCGTTTCCCTCTTGCCTTCCGCCCCGCAGTACTCTAGTCTGACACACCTAGAGTAGTCTATTTCAAAGCCGTACTAGGACTTCTGTCGTCCGCCTCTGAATAGTACTGACAGTTACTGCTGCCATCTGTCAGGTACCGGTTACGGTATCAAGTGACTTGACTCTTCCGTCCTGCATTGCCGTACCGAAGGCTCCCGTCTCCGCCTCTGCAACTGTTGAGGTAATTTAATGTCCATTATGTTATGTCCCAGGTACCGGTACATTGATGACGATGACGATCCCAACATGGAGTCCAACTTCGTCCAACAACAACGCGAGGAGTACATCAGCAAGAAACACGGTAATTATTTTTATATTATACAAGTACAGTTTTCTTATGAAAATGTATATGGCTGTAAGTCCAAAAACTGTCTGTGTGTGTGTGTGTGTGTGTGTGTGTGTGTGTGTGTGTGTGTGTGTGTATGGGTGTATGTGTGTGGCTGTGTGTGTGTGTGGCCTCAAAATAAATAAATAGCAATTGCCCGTGATTTAATCCGTGTGCTCACGACCACGTCCCCATTGGAGTAGTCAGAGGTCCATCTATCGCAAGATGAAGTAAGTGCCCACACCTCACCGAGCTTTCTGTTAGACCAACGTGATATGTGAATGGCCATATCGCCGTCTATAATGTGTTAGTGAAAACTGCACTTGAGTTAAGTTAATAACTCGATGGTGCAAGTTCGGTCCCGGGGTTCGAACCGCCGCTCCATTTGAGAACCAAAGGAATACTTATCTATATGTGTCACGATTTTCATCCATATTGGTCGAGCGTATAGCTGTGAAAAAGTTTTGAATTATAAAAGAACTTGAATTTTAACAACAAACACATTTGTAAATATTAGTACGGATTGTCATAAAGCAAAAAAAATATTCAAAATATTTTTTTTTTTCAAATTTGGCTTACAAAGTTACCGCTTTTTGAACGTCAAAAACTAAATTACATATTGTGTAACTAGCTGTAAAACTACTACCACATCGGAATCAAGCAATATTTTATAAACTGTGCATGTGTTTGCAGGCATAATGGAGGACTTAGAAGACATGCGGTTAGAGGCGATGATGAAAGCCAAGTCGAAGGGCAAGAAGAAACGCAGGATAAGCGACGACTAACCGACCGACCATTGAACAAACACGGACCAAGTTCATCATAATACTAGCTTACTTTATAAACGTATATACAGGGAAAATTAAAAAAAAAAGTGTTCTTGTTGCGTCTTGTTCTAAATAACCGTCGCTGGATGGGGTGACGTTTATATTATATTGTGATATCAGTAATAATGTGGAGTGGAATTTGCATTTGTTGCAAGGTTTTTTTTTATTTATTTAATTTGAATTTCGATTTACCACGAAAGTGCAATAGACGCATAGTCTTATTGAGTTAGAAAACTGCAGGTGCAGGATTAGCGCGTAGTCTTGTAAGTTAGCCATTCGAAGGGATCATTCTAGAAATTGTCGGAACCGGCCACATTGTATTTGGCACCGCTTGAATGACGCGATACGCGAGATTAAGCGCTAAGCAAACCTAAAAATGTAACTATCAATGCGTATGTAGACTTAAAACTGCGTTAGCTAGTCTATTCATACATAACAAAACGCAGGGGTTAGTGACATCGTAACGAAAACTTTGAGGGACGGTTCAGATCATGATTCTGGGTTGATATCAATTAGAATTTTTCGTCGCAAAAGTATAGAACTGAAGATAATTTAAAAAAACACTAACCGTTTCATAATTTTTCAACTCAGAATGATGGTCTGAATCATCCCCCTCAGTATTTGTTATGATGTCACTAACTACTACTAACTACTTGTATGTACTTGTACGGGGTGTAAGTGACATCGTCACGAATACTGAGGGGGATGATTCAGACCATGATTCTGAGTTGAGAATTTATAAAAATGTTAATTTTTTTTTTAATTATTTTCAGTTCCAAACTTTTGCGACGCAAAATTCTACTTAATATCAACCCATTATTCTGAGTTAATATCAAGTGGAATTTTCTATCTCAAAATAAAAAACATGAATCTTGCGACGGAAAATTCCTCCTGATATCAACTCAGAATCATGGTCTGAATCATCCCCCTCTCTATTCGTTACAATGTCACTAACACCCTGTATACTTTACAAGCCAGCTGTTCAGCCAATTGTAATACCTAATGATCCGATCACTCTTTCACACACATTGTGTGATGACAACAGTGTTTATAATGTTAGAGACCATGCGGAAATCAATTTAGAAGGTAGTTATACAAAAATAGCAACATTCTGTATTAACTAGTCGTTTACTAAAGGTAACATACAACAAATGATATAATTTGTAACTACAAAGACATTTGTGGCCCCAGCTCACTTGGGTATATAATTTTAAATGAAATATTAATACAATACTAATACTTTTATATATGCTTGTCATCACAAGTTCTTTAGATATGGGCACAGAGAGTCTGTACTTCAAATGGGAGACTTCCCAGGCTACGCTCCTCAAAAGCAATGTAGATGGCGCTGTAAAGATTTCTAATTTCACGGATAACAGACAGCATCGTTGTTTTTGGGTATAAATGATTACCCTTTTTATTACACCCAGGTGCAATTACATCTTCCACTCATTGTTATTCAACAATAAAGAGAAGCAATATATGTAGCATCATAATTCTATACATAATGTTATCCAGATATTAAGCAACAATTATTTTTATATTTGCTGTATTTTTGATTGATTATGTATCCAACATAAACAGCCTATATACGTCCCACTGCTGGGCACAGGTCTCCCCTCAATCAACCGGAGGGGGTATGGAGCATACTCCACCACGCTGCTCCAATGCGGGTTGGTGGAGGTGTTTTTACGGCTAATAGCCGGGACCAACGGCTTAACGTGCCCTCCGAAGCACGGAATCATCTTACTTTTTCGGACAATCAGGTGATTCAAGCCTGAAAAGTCCTTACCAAACAAAGGACAGTCTCACAAAGTGATTTCGACAATGTCCCCATCGGGAATCGAACCCGGACCTCCAGATCGTGAGCCTAACACTCTAACCACTAGACCACGGAGGCTGTTCGTTATGTATCCAAGTAATAAGAAAATAGGTAATAATCACGTTAATTCTCTACAGCGCCATCTATATTATTCTTGAGGAACATAGCCTGGAAATCCCTCATTGCTTGTAATTCTTGTCTGTATGTGTATTTACACCCAGTGCGAGGTAATGCCGTTTTTCTACTCGTACTTGACTTAGGTATAAGTCGTTTCAGGTGCTAATTCCTGTAAATACCATCTAATTTTATTTTAAATTATATCTGTCCTTTTCTTATCCGCCGAAAAGGAAAGGGACGGGTAATCGACAAGCATAAAATTTATGGAACACACGTCAATTTTAAGCACAAATCTAAACCAACCGTCTAAACATTTTACGTCAGTCAATAACCCGACACATTAATTTACTCATTCTTCCTAAAATTAAGAGCTGTGAATCATCCGTCCCTTTCCTTTTCGACGGATACGAAAATGACGGATATAACCTAAAATAAAATTAGGTGGTGTCTGCAGGAATCGGGGCCTCAATCAGTATAATTATGTTTGGTGTTTACTTATTATGCTCGACCGGTCTATAGACGCTCTGTGTAAAGTTGTTTAGCAACTAAATTATTTTTTTGCGCAAATGTAAGGAAATCGGTGGTTACGGAACATCTGGTGAACATTGTGGCTTTTTTTAAAAAGGAACAATAATACATTGAAGACGTTTAAATGACATTTATTTTTTGGAAATAATTGTAAACGTAGAATTTTATACAGGTTGTTAGTGACATCGTAACGAAAAGTTTGAGGGATGATTCAGACCATGATCTTGAGTTGATATCAAGTGGAATATAATACGTCGTAAAAGTATGGAACACAAAATAGTTTAAAAATATTCATGAATTTTCCGACAGGAAATTCCACTTGATATCAACTCAGAATCATGGTCTGATCCATCCTGTCAGTATTCGTTACGATGTCACTAACAACCTGTATGTTATAAGAACGCGGTCGGGCTATCCTGTGTATTGTAATTATTAATTATGTTTAAGGGTATAGTTTATTTTATTTAAGTTGTATACATTTTGACATGGTTTTGTACATTAATGTGTTAACAGTTTGTTGAAAATATCGATATTTTATTGTTATTATCTCTCTGTTGTAAGCCCTTTGTAGACTTATTTGAGGGAATAACAAAGTTAACTCTACAGAGTTATTGATAATTTTGGCCGGTGACATTTAAACCTATGCTAATAAAAATAAAAAATACATTTTTTGCCAGTATTTTTGGTATATACATGTGTGTTCGTTTTTCGTTGAATATTTTTTGGTCATAATAAATTGTCAGTTTAAAATATATTATTGTTTTGAGTGCGCAAAATCTGTACATTCCCTCTGTGGTTACCCCTCTGATGACATCGGTAAAGCGATTTTTGTATATTATTACTATACTAAGTATCAATTGTTGTTGTCAATACCTTAAAGGAAGGAAAAAACATAAAAAATGTATATTTAATGAGCAAAATAAATTATAATATAAAAATTTTGAGTGTTTTTTTTTTATTGAATTACAAGACAATATTTGGTGCGGTCGCACTCCCATTCTACCTGTGGATTGCATGATTTCTAATGAAGTATGTTCTAAAGTATTCATCTAAGCTGCCATCAAAATAATGTGTGGCGGCTTTAAAGCTAGAATTTAGATCGGTAGAAACGCTCAAGTTAACGGATTGGTGACCGTTTATTACAAAGAGATTGTAGCTTTTATTTGGTGCTTCGGAAAGCACAAAAAATCATCGGTTCGGGCTAATTAACTAGGCTACGTATCTGAAAACAGGCAAATGTGTAAGCTATTACTGCTATTAGCCTTTTAACAAAACACCCAGTGGAATATGATCCATGGCCCGGTTGATTGAGGGGAAGCCTGTGCCCAGCATAGGATGTAATACATATAGACTGTTTATGTTTTATGTATCTCAACAATATCTCAAGATCAAACTTGGCTGAGTTCCGTGTTGCTTTTTAAGTAACTAACATGTTCCGGCGGTATTTTAAAATTTGCTCAAATATAGAGAAGAAATTGAGCTAAACCAGGCCAAAAATTAAAAAATATAAGTCAGCTGTTGATTGATCTGACACAAATCTGACAGCTGTCAGGTAGTAGTTCCATACAAAGGTTCCATACGTGGTACTAGTCTGTGGTAGTTCCTCATTTCTGTGAGTGAGGTTTGTCGCGTTGCTGTCGTCGCTGTCAAGGGTATCGTGAAAATTTTCGCTATTTCGTTTTCTTTACATTATTGAACCGTGAAGCTTACATACAAGTAAATACAAATTTACAGTGCCATTAAATAATAATATTGGGTTTCGGTGAGATATACGGATTAACAGGTGAGACGCATTTTAATTTGCCTATGTTTGAGGAGATATCGTGATTGCGAAGTATTTTATGATGAAACTTGCTTTGCAATGTTTCCTATTACTTTCATTATTGTAATTTGAATTGATGTCGTAATAAAAATCGATATCGGTTTGGTTTTAATTGATGGAAACTTTTAATATAAATCAATAACACTTAAGCTACCCACATGTTGGAGGTCGAGCTTCTGACACGCGTTTAGTCATCATGCCGCGTCTTGGCACTGGTATGCGGATCATACCTTCAAGGTTTATCCTAGCGTCAGTCAACTAAACTAATAATTTTATTATCACATGCCCCATTTACACCCCTAACCCTTGATAGGGTAAGGTCAAAATTTAAAGTTATCAAGATCATATTTATTTATTAGAAATATTATGATTATAATCATAGATTGAATTGTATAAATTATTACTTTAAAAAAGGATGAATAAGCTATAGTAACAAACTAACCAATAGAAGTAAAAAAAAAATATTGCGTTTTTTATATTTTCTCTGTTATATAAATTAAGTCCCAGACTACACACGAAACAGTAACATAGTTTTTAAATTTAAAAATATGTTCCAGTCATGAAGTCTCTATCAAGCATCAGTGAGATACCAGAATTGACGAAGAGCAATGTCCATATACGCAATAAGAATGAACTGCTGGAGAAAATAAATAAGATCATATCAGATGGACACTCCAAATTGCAGATTGTCACAGACTTCGACCACACCCTCACAAGACACACCACGGACAGTGGAACTACTGTACTCACGAGCTTCGGTGAGCTGCGTCATTTTTCTTTGTTTAAAATTTTATATAAATAGCCTATATGTGTCCCACTGCCGGGCACAAGCCTCCTTTCAATCAACAAGATGTGGTATGGAGTATACTCCACTATGCTGCTCCAATGCAGGTTGGTGGATATGGGAATATAACAATCTATTTGTTACAGGCATGTTTAGGGAATGTCCATCAGTCCCGCAGCATTACAAAGACGAGGACAACCGATTGTCCGCAATTTACAAACCAATTGAGTGTGATCCCTTCATGAGCATTGAGGAGAAGACCCAGCATATGATCGACTGGTATGTCGCCGCACACGATATTTTGAAGTAAGTCCACTTTTATTGGTTTACTATTCTTTTTTTGGATTATAGTAAGAGGTGGTTTATGTATTTCCTCATCCATGGTTGCTGAATATGCCCACTAAGTTATTTTAAACTGGCTGCAATAGTGGCCTTTATTGCATCAGTCTTCTTCTAATCCCTTCACCCCCTGTTGGGATGTACGGTCACAAGCATTAATCAGTATTCACTTTGGTACCATGTCACGTTAACTTTTTTGACAAATTGAACTGTAAGTCTCACTAAATGTCAAATATGTTAGTGCGACAGAGTCCTAAAGTGGGTACATCATATTGGTCATGACTGTATGGCTCGAATAACAGATTTCAGATCCTCGCGATCTTTTGCAGCCTCTGTAGCTTGCTCCCATGACATGTCGAGAGTTTTCTACTCCCGGTCAACCAAGCGTCGCCAGGTCTCTTTAGGCTGCCCCCTTTTGCGTGTTCCACGCGCACAACAGGTCAGAGCTCGGTGGGACCGGTGTTCCACAGGTCTTCTAAGAACATGACCAATCCAACGCCAGTTCCGTGTGCGGAACCAGTCTCCATTATCCAGTATTAATAAGCAATAATAATTAGTAATTATTATTATTTTTGTTTTTGTTGTGTAATTATTAGTAGTAATTAGTATTATTCCAGTCTCCAATCCAGTATTATTATCCATCCAGTATTAGTAATTGCATCAATAATCAATATAGTAATTTCGCAATTGTCTTTCGAGTTATAAATTGTCATTGCAAATTGATACTTTAAATCTAGTTGGATTCATTAAGAACTGTATGTTTATTTTCAGAGATATCGTATTTCCACGATCTGAACTGATGGAGATTGGAAAGAAAATGATTGATTGTTTTAGGTAAGTGAATAATGATGAATATGATAGCAGCAGCAAAATATTGTGGTGATGGGTGACGCAATTTATGAGATTAGGACGCGAAAAAATAAGTCTACGCTGTTTATTACATACATAAAAAGACTCACGACCGTAATTCCTAATGGGGTGAGCAGAGTCATAAGTAATCGGAACACAACTTTTCAATTCAATTCAATTCAAAACAATTTATTTCGGATAATACATCCATAATTTGTTAGTAACAATGCACTTACTTACTAGGTTAGTTAACAATCAAATTAAATATTAAAGTGTTAGTGACAATGAAACTTAATTCTATGTTAGTAGTACAACACCTATATATAACACCCTATCATTATTTATCATTGGCACCAGAATCAGGCATTATTAGTGCCTTCATCCAGTGCCTAACCATAGGGCAGTCAACCCTATCCGTAATGCTATTCAGGAGGACGCTGCCGCTGCCCCGTACCCCGTACCCGTACCGAACTTTCAGGCACTTTTCTTACGAACTTCTAAGACGGACATGCCGGTCCCTACAGTCATAGAATAAAGAATGATACTGCGTGTAGAACGGAACTCTCCGCCCCGTACCAATTCTTATCGCCGAGCTAGATTTACCTCATCATCATCACTAATTAAGAGCCATACTCTTGTCGGTGTAGCACTCTCCATGCTACTTCTTAGGGAAAAATAGAGCAGTGGTTTCCCTCTTGCCTTCCGCTCCGCAGTATCGCAGCGCAGTATCCCTGGGCAAGGGTTCTACCCCGTAGGTCTGGATCCCTATCCGAACTCAGCCACCATCTCACTCTGGCCTACTGAAGTAAGAGGTGTCTTCCCCCGCGGTAAGACGCGCCGAACAGGAATTGCCCCAGAGTACAATTCTTGCTCTGCTGCTGCTCTGTCCCCCCTGGAGCCGGGTTCTTGTATGAAACCAAAACCAAAGGCAAAATTTACCTCACCCCCCTTTAATTCCTACTACATGCCTACATGCCCGTAAGCCGGTAAGCAGTAAGGGGGACCGCGTGCGGACTGTCTGTCTCGCGGTAAGGCAGCGCACGGTAAGAATGTAATTTTTGTTGCAACATCCAAAGTAATAAAACCACACCCCAGACACTTCATACAAAACACCTCGTTTTACTCAGACACTAAAGAGCCTTCAGCGCTCCCCATTTGTCCGGCTAAGTAAGTAACTAAGTAGGCAAATCTTACAATAAGTCACGTCGAAAAAAAAAGAAAAAAAAAAAAACTCGGACACTACACATTGACGTTATCGTACACGCGCATCTGTGTGTGTGACGTGGAAGCCCATACGATTGATGACTAAAGTAAGACCGACGGGGTGAGGTAAACCTAGCTCAGCCGCTGGTGGGGAGCGGAGAGTTGCCGTTCTATACGTAGTATATTCCTCATTCTATGCTAATGTGAAGGAAGAACTTGTCTTTAAACCATTTATCATTAATGTCGCGTTCGAGCCGTGACTTATCTAGTCTAGCTTATCATTTGCACTCCAGACAAATACTAATTATAATAAATTACATCGATGCATAAATTGATAAAGGGCGAGAAAAAATAAGTCTACGCTGTAAATCTCCGTGGAGACTCCGTGGTCCAGTGGTTGAGCATTGGGCTCACGATCCGGAGGTCGTGGGTTCGATTCCTGGTGGGGACATATCACAAAAATCATTTTGTGATCCCTAGTTTGGTTAGAACATTACAGGCTGATCACCTGATTGTCCGAAACTAAGATGATCCGTGCTTCGGAAGGCAAGTTAAGCCGGTGGTCCCGCTTACTACATACTGATGTAAGTAAGTAGTCGTTACTTGAGCCATGTCAAGGGCCTTTGGCGGCTCAATAGTAACCCTGACACCAGGGTTGCTGGGGTTGGTACTCCACCTCACAACCCACACGATAGAAGAAGAATACAACTTGCAGGCACTTTTGATACGAAGTCCTAAGACGAATATAACGAACTATCATGGTCTCTCAAGGTTACAATCGCTATCTCGATTTTTACGACACACTCTAGGAGTTAATGAAAGCAGAGTTTCACTATTGGTCACGTTGTAATCTCAGTAACATAACGTAGCATCACGCCGTATCCCTGAAGGGGTAGGCAGAGGTGTCTAGTATATACGCTCACTCCACACCAGTCCTTTAAGTCCCATGCAATAGGCTAACCGGGCATAACGCCTGGAAACCACGTGATATCAATTATCTATGGTACTGACATGATTTCAAACGCAAAAGTCCAATTCAGTGGTTTAGTCCGAGCCAGGATTCGACCCGTGACCTTACTAAGTCACGCGTGCGTGCCCCAAACAATCACAAGTCCGTGATAGCGTGGTACGTATTTTCATCACATCTCCGTACCTACCTATTTCATTCAATGTAGATACCGTTTTGATCTTTTAACCGTTAATAAATATCGATTTGACTAGTTAAAACTACTCTTATTTGGCTAGTTGAGAGACTATTGCTGCGTGTTGCAGACGAGGCGTGAAGGACATGATGTGGTGGAGCCAGCGGCAGCAGGTGCCGGTGCTGGTATTCTCGGCGGGGCTGGGCGAGTGCGTTCTGGCCGCGCTGAAGGCCGCCAACTTCCTGCTGCCGCATGTCAAGGTGACCACCATCATACTATAGTTCTTGCGCTCTAGCTTGGTGGTGCGTATGACAGCATAAGAGACATTTACACCCTAAGGCTGGGTTTCCACTGACGCGGAGATGAGCGGAGAAGAGCGGAGATGTGCGGATTTGACCAATCACAGCGTTCGAGAAAGCGAAAAACGAAGACGCTCTGTCACTCTCTCCCTCACGGTGATTGGTCGATTCCTGCACATCTCCGCTTCTCTCCGCCCAGCTCCGCAGCAATGGAGACACAGCCTTATACTAAGTTGATAACTCCGAATCCTTGACTCCGTCTTCAGTTGAGGCGACCAGGCCACGAACTCAGCTCAAAATCGGTAAGACATCGCCTTAATCTTACCTAGAGTTTACTCCAGTGATGTTGAGTGATAATATGCTCGAGTCCACGGTATAAGAAAACCAGTAGGCTCTGCACGGTAACCGCGCCGCGCGCGGCGCTAATTATATCGACGCCTTCAACCAATAGCCGTTTTACGTACATCTACGTAGACATCATTCGTATCGTTTATTGGTCGAAGCGCTCAATATAATTCGCGCCGCGCGCGGCGCGGTTGTCATGCAGACCCGGCAGGTATGCTCAAAAGTGACAGCTAACATTTCAATGTTAGCCCAGCTGACGTCATCCCACCTGGTATTGCCATTTCGTAATAAACAAATTACCCACAGCCAATGTTTTTATAAATATAAAAACAAAAACTCTCGATTACTAAAATATTTAAATACTTTGCAAGGAAATTAAATACATTAGTCAGTAATTCTCTTCATTTTCAATAATAAAATTTACGTCCTTGAAATGTTGGAGATACCAATTGAATGGTAACACTTACGTCATCAATGGGCTAGCAATGGCGGCTTGTCATAGGATTGGGGCGCGGGATTTTGTAAGAAACAACAAACAATATCCCGCGCTTGTTCTGCATTCCCAGCTGCGTGTGCAGCAAACTGCAAACATGAGAATTTTTCTTTTTAATTATTAATCCGAATATAATTACATTCTCTTGTCAACTATTGGCATCGTGTATGTTGGTTTATTAAGTAAACAAATTAATTATGTCTCACACGATAATTTAAGATTACGAGTGCATCTACCTTTACCAGTCTAACTAGTTTACCTTGTAAATCATTTGTGGGTATATTTTCCAATGTGAACGGAATTTCGACAAAAACTGGTCTAGCCGAAGTCCAACAATATATAGTAATATCTAGTTCAATGTTACCGCTATAAAAGTTACGTTTTCTTTCTCCAAGGTCGTGTCAAATTTCCTCGCGTTGGACGACAACGACAAGATAGTCGGCATTAAAGGGGAGGTCATTCACACTTACAACAAGAACGAGACGGCGATAAAGAATACGGAGTACTATGAGATGGTGAAGGACAGGAGCAATGTGATTTTGATGGGGGACAACATTGGAGATGCCGGAATGGCTGAGGGCATGGAGCACTGTGACGTCGTCATCAAAGTCGGCTTCCTCGGCCACAACACCGACGACAACCTACAAAACTACCTCAACAAGTTCGACGTAGTGTTAGTTCACGAGCCCTCTATGGACGTAGTAAATGCCATACTGAAACTAGTGCTGTGATTTTATTATTATATTTATAGAACGTTTTATTTGTTATGTATATGTCGCAGTCGGATTGTATAATCCGCTGTATTACATTACGGCTAGCTGTTTTCAAAAACAGGGCCGTTTTGTAATGCGGTGGTGCAACGATTAGCCGTATTGTCATTGCGATACGTTCTCCAATAAAGCGGTCCACGTTCAGCCGCAATGTACTACTACTTAAATTGTAGGGTGACTATAATATTTTTTTCTAATTGCACTTGAAAATTGTTCTTAAATTCACTATTTACCGATATATTTAACACGTTTCCTTTATTTAATTCACTTGTAACTTCGCTATTTAATAACACACTTTCTGCATCCAACGCCATTGTTATTGTTATGACAGGCAGCGCCATAAGTGTAAAGAATCGGAACTAAAAACTGTCAAAGAGGCGGCTAATCCCTCGACTTATTACATTACGGCTAGCCGTGTTGAATGACATATGGTGACGAATACGTTTCGGCGGTTTTTTACTTAGCCGCATTCAATACAGCTAATCGTTGAACCGTCGCATTACAAAATGGCCCTGTTTTTGAAAACAGCTAGCCGTAATGTAATACAGCGGATTATACAATCCGACTGCGACATCTATACTTTGAACGGATACTTGATTATTGTCGTATTTGCACATTGATAGTTATTTTGCACGATGCGGTAATTTTATTTTTGTAACAAACTTGTTTTATGATGACAGGGATCATTCTGCAATTTTTGATACTTGTACTTTGTGACTGTGCTTGGTGCAAAAGCTTTGAAAGCGTAAAACAACTTACCAATAAACATACTTACTGTTAGTTTAACCACTGTTGCGGTCTGAGACGAGACTAAACTGTTGATTTCATTCACTTAGTGAATGTTCTATAAAAAACAAATAAGTAAAAGGACAATCGTCAAAAGAGACCGTAAAATTCAATCTTGTGGGTGCATTTGGGACTATACCAATCTTAAGATTGGCGCGTCATTCAGTATTTTACTTAAGTTTGAATAGACAAAATGTTGCTATATTTTTCTAAGATTATTTGTTATTGTTTTTGTTACGTTGTATCGACTCGTAATCGCAATTCTCTTCCGTCTAAAGTTAAATTTATAAAATATTGACATTATTTTGACGCTAAATTAGATTTTATAGCTTTTTGTATTTCTTATAAGACATTGTTATACCTACATACTATGTAGTTGTGTATATGTTTACTGAGTCGCACAATGGCGTATTTATGGAATGTTAGTTTTGCAAAACGAGTTAAAATTAGGAGACGAAATAAAACGAGTTTGGTAAAGAAATTAAATATTTTGTTATTATTATAAAACAACACATATAATTATGTATTTTCTAGTCATCGCTGTGAGCACACGGACAACAATTTTGTTTAGACGATATCACAACATGTAAATGCATATAATTTGTTTGAATGAACGCCGCACATAGGGATGCTTGTATGGAGGTAGTTGCCCATAAATACAAATTTCGAAAATGGTAATACTAACTAACGAATGTCACCAACTGACAGCTAGATAAATTCCCTATATGTAACTACCCTCAAATATGTCCACATTTGTGGTTTTTGCAAGTAATCAGTCATTGAAGTTCATTGTTGTATGCTTTTGTTTGCACCACGTTCTTTAACTAAAAAAATCTCGATCTTTAAGACTTGTTATTTAATGGTATATGTTGCGGACCAAATATTTTAATGATGGATATTGTTAATCAAGGTAAGAAGTGTTATAATAATCAGCATTATTATTAATTATTATATATTTGCCCCAGATATATGAACTTATAACTTGACCATATCGAAGACTAAGATTAACAGAATTTAGAACATTCACGAAGGGTTATGTTTATGAGCCCGGCAAGGTCGGTTTATGTTTTTGGTCTCATTTTGTAGGTTTAATTATCAACTACAAGATATAAAAATGAAACTTTGCTAATTGTTGCTAATCCGCAAGTCAGACGCATTTTAAGACAAAATGTTACAAATTGCTTAATAGGTAAGAGTTGAAGTGATTAGGTTTTATTATTTTTTATCTTTCAGAACAGAAAGAACGTTGGAAAACATACACTACAAATGACTTATTTAACATAATAAAAGGAACACAGTCTAAAATATTGATAAAAATTTTGAATTTTTATATAAACATTTGACTGAAGAGTTTGGAGAGATTTAAGTCTTGAGTTCAAAAATAAATGGGATAATGTTAAACGAAATGAAGCTTTCTTTAAAAAAAGTATTCTTTGTGGCTCCAAAGTATAGTTAAAATACCTTTAACCACTAAGAAACCATCACCTGGACGTCCAATAAAATCATTTCAACAGTCTAGTGAAAATTCCAAGCGTAGAAAGACTATACCTCTTCGAAAACAATCAGATATGGAGCAGTTGGTTTATGCTACTCAAATGAGTCTACATTCGACTGGTAATGCGACAGCTTCAAATATTTTAAAAGAAATATCGCAATCCCCACAACATGCGAAGAAATTATGTTTATCAACAAAAGTTGCACCAGTAAGAATGCTAACTGGGGAAGAGTCATTGAATGTTGTCATGGAAGTTAATTTAAGCAAAAGACAGTACGAGGTTGTAAGACGAGCCGATCCGGAGAGATTTCCACCATATTCAGTTGTCTTGAAAGCAAAGAAATTGTGCTACCCCGATCAGGAGACATCTTGGAGAGTAACATCGACTGTAGCTGAAGTCCGTTTGCAGGAATTGTTAAACCATACGATTTTAAGATTGTCCAAATACATTGAGGGCG
The DNA here is from genome assembly GCF_024362695.1 of Pectinophora gossypiella. Lineage (NCBI taxonomy): Eukaryota > Metazoa > Arthropoda > Insecta > Lepidoptera > Gelechiidae > Pectinophora > Pectinophora gossypiella. Next base: position 15,536,829 of record NC_065407.1, read on the forward strand.
TGTTGGAAACTTTAGTGATGAAGAAAGATCAAATTTACGCCGTATATCAAAGTGGGGTTGTGTGGTTTCCGATGTCTCCCACAGTCCACAAAATTTTGATTCACGGCTCTTCAGTGATCAGACACGCTATTCTACATAGGTCAGCTGTCTGAGGAAGCAGCGGAAGCCAGAAATAAACACTTTCGGAAATTTAGATTGAATTTTGCACGAATATTTACAAGGGAAGATTATAATATTGATGTATCATCTAGGCTCTTACTATCATCAGATTCTTTTCGTTCGTGTTATGGGTTGGTGAAACACACAAAAAGAACTCCACTAACAGCAAAAGCTATAGAGTTATTGGCTCTTGAAATCTTGAATAAGACGTATGATGTAGAAGAAGGAAATTGGTTGAATTATGAGGATTCGAGCCAAGAAAATGCTGATGATGACGAAGTCGGGCGATAGATATAACCATATTGTGCTAATTACATTAAATAATTCAGCATTTTGTTAAACTCGCATGCGTATATCCGTGTTAACTAATTTGTTAAAAGTTATGTTTATTTTTTACATTTATTATGGTTACTGTTGGTGTTTTTTTTTAAATAAATGTTTGAAATTGCTAAATTATTACATAATTCGTTTCAATTGAGCCTTTTCAACTACTTAGAGCCATAAAATATTTTTGGGCAACTTTTGTCAAAAATATCCCTATGTGCGCCGTGGAGCTTTGTAGGTGGAGGCAGCGAGAACTATCTCAATATATACGTTATTCTTTGATTGCGTGGTTCATTCAAAATCACTGTTTATGTATAAATTAGATAACAAGAAATTCGACCTTAGGTAAGTCGCTTTTAAATTCAGTTTGTGAAACTATTAATTTGAAAAGACAGCGATGATAGATTCTGATTTAAGCTACACCAATAAGAACAAAACTTATAGACCTACCTACCGAGCTAAGGAGCTTGGGCGAGATTATTTGAATGATACTTGAGTATTCACCAATGTTGCTATACAAGAAACATTCACACATCTTCATCATCGATTTTGAATAAACCAAGATGAAATTAAAACAAACATCAATTTTTAAAATTATAATAATATCTTACTGCTTACGGAAGATCGTTGAGAAGTCTAATCATAACATTAACGAGATAAAATGCTCTGCAAATACTAACTTTCGTTGACAAAAGACTAGTTATAAATAATTTAACTAATTTTAATCTAATAGCGTCCTTTAACTAGAAACAATGTTATTATTAGCCGGTTGCCGCGTGACGTGTTATAGTTAGTTCAGTAACAAGGGGGGCTAAACTGGCCACATCGAAGCAATTCATCTAAGAAAGCAATATTGCTATTTGACATTTGTTTGCATTGCGCACTTACTTTTATATGTGCAAATGACAAATTGCAATATTGCTTTCTTAGATGAATTGCTCCGATGCGGCCATTTTAACCCCTAAGTTACTTGTAGCAAACTGACTGTAACACTCCCTGTCGCACAGCAAGTGACGTCTAACTACAGCTAACACTTATGTGTTAGCTGTAACTTTGTAAACTATAAAACTGATTTTCTCGTGTCCGGTTGAAATCATACCGCTTATGTTTAAACTTGTACTACTGTTATACTTGTTAATAACTAAATATCCGATTCACATAATATGGCAAGAAGTACATCGAAAACATAACAAAATTATTCGAGAAATCTCAGCGCAGTACAAAATGACTGGAAAATACATGTTTCACGATACGTTACTTTAACCGAAATGAACAAATTAAAAGCTCTAAAATAAACAACAGTCTTAGAACATACAAATTATTTACACAGGTTTTTTTATATATAAAAATATCCTACTGTACATTAACGAACGTCATTCATGTAGAAATATATATTTTGTCTGTATGTACATAACTAGAAACAATATTAAAATAGTATATATTCTTTAGGAATCGTCTATTTGTAAGACGGCGGGGAACACTCTCGCCGGAGAAGGCACTTTACATACACGAGACGTGTGTCTCTAAATATTTACATCTTATCGTAATAAAATTCTCAAGATTTAACATTCACTGTACAATAAACAATGGAATGTGGATATATTGCGATGACAACACAGCCAGTTACATAAATAAAAAGAATTGGAATACTTGTAAAGAAAGTCTTTGTAAGAATGGATTTTGTATAAGTATTGATTTTCGTGTGATGGAATATTGATTAGGCGTTTAAACATATAATTACAAAACAGTTTAAACTAGCAAAATTTTTCGATATATATGGAAATCAAACGCAATCTAAAAAAGTGTAAGTACTTGACAGTGTACCACTCAGTGGAACATCTAGCGTAATAAAATAGAAAATGCGAATTTCGTATTTCACACATAGAAACAGAAAGAACGATTTTAAAACACGTCACATCTCAGAAACTATATGATTAGATAAACAGCGTCCGGTCATAAACCACAAGGGGGCGTTGCGCCAACGGTAAATAATGTCATTCTGAGATGGTATCGTAAATAATTATATTCTGCGAATCAAGTAGGCACCTCGGAAGTGTGTCACCCACTTTACGAGGTGTATACTTAATTCGCACGGGTTATACAAATAACTGTCTGGAGGGACAGTGCGAGTGTGTTCCCCGCGAGTAAAGGAGCGCCCCAATAGCGGGTGCAGTCTAGGGCAAGGCAGCTTGACGTTTGAATATAAATCCACTCTGTGAGGAAGCCAATCAACATCACAACTATACTTCTACAAAAATACATTTCTCAACCGGTTGGTTCATATCTAACACTAGACTATTAACTACTAGACACCATATGAACATTTTTATAAGAAAATAATTTGATATTAGGGTATGTCGTTAATTGAATGCCTAGTTTATTTCAAGCTAGGATTCGGTTTACCTTGTATGCGATGTCTAGTGCTTAGTAGATCGCAATTCACACTATACAATGGTCACACACAAGACATGAACTTAAGTGTCTTACTGCATATAAAAACTGCACTTTTAGCGCCAATCTTCCATCAAAAATACATTTTGTTTAAATAGTTTTTTCATTTAAATGCTCCGATCTAGTCACCCTCACGTCACAACTGGCAAGTTTCGGTTATTTTTCAAATCCAACAAACATTTATCATTCAGAGCTTCCTATAAAATTGGCTTTTGAAGCGATAAGTACACGTTTTAATTATTTTAATGTTATAGAGTGCTTGTATTACTCGTGACAGGGACAAAGCACATACAAGTTGAACAATACTGAGTTAAAATAACACACTTATATTAATATAGGATTGGCAGATCTATCAGTTCATACCACGTGTTTGGGCTCCCGACTATGTACAACGAGACTAGAGAGAATACGAGTAATAAGAAAATTGACTCGAGTGTCAATCGACGAGTCTACAGATTAACATTTGACACAGTATACACATAATGGAAGTCGCGAACGCCGCTCCTAGGTAACATGATCATGATTTTCAGTTAAATGGAACTTCGGAAGTCAATAGTAAGTACATAATTTCAGTAGATTTATGAATGTATAACCGGCACTTTCGACCCAAGATGGCTACACGTTGATCTGTTCGTTTTCCGACTACGCACACATAGTGTCACAATGCATTTTGACAGTAATATGCTATTACTATTACATAAGACATATCATGGTATAAGAAAACCAGGTATGCTCAAAAGTGACAGCTAACATTTCAAGGTTAGCCCAGCTGACGTCATTCCACAATGTTGCCATTTCGTAAAAAATAAATTACCCACGACCTGTTTTTAATTTACTTTTAGTAAAAGATTTACTCACAGTTTTAATGATTTTTATATACGTGACAAGTAATAGTAATAGGGTACATTAGACCGTAATTCCCTTAATTTTCAGTAATTAAATTTACGTCCTTGGAATGTTGGAGATACCAATTTACTGGTAACACTTACTTCATCAATGGGCTAGCAATGGCGGCTTGTCATAGGATTGAGCATACCTGGTGTTCTTATACCATGAGATATGAGAGCACTATGGCGCGTGTCTTTACATTATCTCGGCCAGCCCAACACGGCCTCGTCACTGACGCATTGGTCCCGCTTTGCTGTATAAAAGCACAATATATTACTCTATATAACTATAATACAATAGTTCTAATGACAGATCACAGCCTAAGTTTAAATTTAATGGTTCGAGGTAATCAGCTTCGGTGATCGCACGATAGGACGTAGCTAGTAGGCCCCAAATTAAAAGAAAAATACTTAAAGAATTAAATAAAGAGCGTTCGGTGAATCTTCAATAATATTTAAACCTAGAATCTAACATTAGGAAGATTAAAAAAGAATGATTTATAAAATGCTATTGGTCCGTAATACAAATAGAAAAAGACATTTTACAACATTTTACAAATTCGAATAGGTAGTGCAAAATACAGTGTAACTGCCAGTACGTCTTTTTTGCGAAAACGTTTCGCTTTCGTGCATTGTATTATTGTATTTACCAAATTTAAAAAAAGAAGCAGGTTCTATGTTCGATAGTAACAATAATCATATTTTTATGTTTTATAGGCAGTGTGTCACCCCATGCTAGCTACGTTCCGGTGTAGAGTCAGCACCATGTTCAGAGTCCTGGCGCGCGCGTGGCGTCGTGTCGCGGTCGTCACGTGATCGCCGTCACCTCTGGGTTCGCTTTCGACAACCCGTCCTCGTCTGTCGGCCTGAAAGACATTATGTATAAAATTTTGTAACAGTTATTGAAAATTGTGTTACAAGCTTATTGTCTATGAGTGATACTATCGTTTCAGTTATGTACTTGAAGTTGTTATACGGCGTCACATATAGGAGTACAAGTGTGGCAGTATACTAGCGTCACGGTATACAAGTGTGACAGTGTACAAGCTTGGCAGTGTACAAATGTGTTAGAGTGAGAGTGTACAAGTGTGATAGTGTGTTAGAGTGATAGTATACAAATGTGATAGTGTGTTAGAGTGAGAGTGTACAAGTGTGATAGTGTACAAATGTGATAGTGTGTTAGAGTGAGAGTGTACAAGTGTGATAGTGTACAAATGTGATAGTGTGTTAGAATGAGAGTGTACAAGTGTGATAGTGTACAAATGTGATAGTGTGTTAGAGTGATAGTATACAAATGTGATAGTGTGTTAGAGTTTGAGTGTACAAGTGTCGTGTTACCTGTAGACGTGCGCGGAGGAGGTGTTGGTGTGGTAGTGCGCGGCGTAGGGCAGGCGGCGCGGGCGGCGGCGGCGCGCCAGCACGGCGCGGCCGCGCGTGCCCGGCCACAGCGAGTTGCGCACCGCGTGCAGCATCAGCCTGCGGGGACACGACAGACACACTTTAAAAACCTTTCTTAGCACTCTACGTGTGTAACTCTAATTTCTATCAATGATTAGCTAAAATTTCAATAAATTGACAGAAGTACTGTTGTAATTTTCAACAAACCAAAATCATACAACTTTCAATTGTGACAGAAGCTAGAGTTACACAATTAGATTCCTCAACCAGACGCCTCAATCACCTCGAGTGACAGACGAATCTTGACTATTTTCTTTTTTATATGACATACCTAGGCGCTAGAGCAGCGACTACAGTGAGTACAATGAGCAGCCAGTAGGCGGGCGGCGCGGCGGCGTGGAAGATCACGTGGAAGGTGGACGGCATGCCGAAGCACTGCACACACACCGACTGGTACACCAGCGTCATCGTGAAGAACGCGGCCAGAGACCCCGTCAGCGCTATCACGTGGATCACCGTCTGGTGGGGGAAATAACTGATTAGTTTGTATTGCTAGTAAGGCAAGGTTAGACTAGTAAGGTAGTGGCCCCGATTCCTGCAGACACCGCCTAATTTTATTTTAAGTTATATCCGTCATTTTCATATCCGTCGAAAAGGAAAGGGACGGATGATTCACAGCTCTTAATTTTAGGAAGAATGAGTAAATGAATGAATAACCCGGGCGAACCAAAAGGTACGTCGCTGGTATGCAATCCGTTTGACGTGCTGTCTACTTAACTGTGTCGGGTTATTGACCGATGTAAAATTTTTAGACGGTTGGTTTAGATTTGTGCTTAAAATTGACGTGTGTTCCATAAATTTTATGCTTGTCGATTACCCGTCCCTTTCCTTTTCGGCGGATAAGAAAATGACAGATATAACTTAAAATAGAATTAGATGGTATTTACAGGAATTAGCACCATTGTGCCGTCTAACGCGTAAGTGCGAGCGAAAAACAGTCCGCGCGCTTTTCCAATCACTTCTTAGCGGCTTCCGATGTTTTAAGACAAAAGTAAGCCTCAGTGGGTGTGATACGTGCGAGGTGTACCACCGCACCGGGCGCCGAAAAAGGGGGGCGGGTCAAAATCAAACTAACTTCATCGGGATAGATTGCGGGCACATAAAACTGATACCGAGTGGCCGTAAACAACATTTTTAAAAGATTTAAATAGGTCGGTGGCCGTAAACTACTCGAAACATTTTGTATTTTAAGGGACTTAGGGGTGTCACTGTTGTGTCTCGCACCACCTAGTTAGGCTAGGGCTAGGGCCGCCACTGGTTCTATACGTAACTCGTTAACGTTATTTTACTTTAATTTACTCGTGGTTTTTATTTTTCTCATACAGGTTGTGTAGATGTCAGGTTAGGTATGCATAACCTAACTCCCGCGGCACGATGACAGTATGCACGCAAAACATAAATAATTATGCTTTATTTATTGGTCGAAGCCCGTGAGATTTTTCGCGACTAAGTAGATAATGCACTGCGTCATGGGGGGCTGGTTCATATAAACAATAACCTAACTGTTAGAGGTGAATTTAAAGCTTTTCTAAAGTGTGCTGCAAACGTGAAGTTTATCTGAAAACGTGAAATATACTACAATTTTCAACTATTTTTTTCACCCGACTTTATTCTAACCGGTATTCTAATATGTTAACTCGGACCTTTCTCCACTCGACTCGGTCTCAGCTGAGCATATTGGTATTTTAAGTTAACATTTACGTCCTCGATTTGAGGACTTTACTCAATGGAGTTGAGCACATAGTGCCACCAAAATAACACGAAAATTATGACGTCATGTCTCCACTCAACCTCACTGGAGTATACTGGAGGTAAAGTTGAGGCCCCGTCTAATATTGAGCTGAATTCGAGGTCGCCTCAACTGAGGACGGGGTAGAGGAAGATTGGAGTTAAAACCTTAAAATACGGGTGTTAGAGTGTTCAATATTGCAATAAGTAAAAACTCCGTGGCCGAAGACTTCAAAAAACTATTATTAGCACACTTGTAAAAAAATCTAGATTAGTAGATAAACTGAAGGACAGAAGCAAGCTAAGATCACACGTTGTTCGTGTTTGAATCACTCGTACACACTCTCTAAACCACTTACAAGTTTCTTATAGAAACGCTGCACATGGAAATAATGTTATGATGAAAAATGTTTACTTATAAATTTATAATAAATATAACAAATTCAAATTCAAAAATATCTTTATTCAGTAGGTAACATAGTTACACTTTGAATCGTCAATTTTTACATAACGAACGTCTCATCCGCCTAAAACTACTGCAGCTTCTCACAACCTGTATAGCCGGTGAAAAGAAGCTGCAAGAAAAGCCTCGGCACAGGGCCCTAGACGTTCTTTAAAAAAATAAATAAACATAAAATATTGCTATACAAATTGAGTAATTTAGCTGCCTAATATCAGTTCTGACATCTGGTGTATTTCTTTAAACGTAAAACAGGACTAGTAAAATACACATCTTTTAAATAAAAACGAAATAACGGAGTGATGATAAGAGGCGTATGAATTAAGTCCCGTTGCGGATAATCCGGTCGTAACGTACATAGGCACGTCCTTAATAATTTCTCCATATCCATATACTTGATAAATGTGTTGCCACATTATTTTCCTTAGTCAACACATGAGCTATATCCAGTGATGCGCCGTTGCCGAGAATGTTCCCTGCTGCGTTTCTTTTTCAAATTGTTCACAGAATCCCACTTACTACGATCCTGATTCAACACTTTCACATCTTCCACTCTCATCAAAGACTTGAGACTCCGTAGGCGGATGAGACGTTCCATATGTAAAAAAATGACGATTCAAAGTGTAACTATGTTACCTATCGAATAAAGATTTTTTTGAATTTGAACTTCAGCTTGCTGGTTTAGTAGCTCGCCTCTTGCGTTGTTTTGAAATAAATGTCAAAGTCTGACTCACCCAACTCCGAGTCTCAACAGCGACATACGCCAGCATGATCACAAGACAGCAGGTCATGTTGCTGATGCCGAACACCCATATGTCGACGGTGCTGTCCCAGAAGGTAGATGCGTTTGTGAAGAAGATCACGATGCTGATGTACAGGGACTCGGCCAGCACGGCCCAGTACGAGTGGGACTGGTAGGTGAGGCCGCGGCGGGAGGCCGAGTACAGGCCGGGCCGCTCGGTGAGGAGCGACGCGGGCGCCACGCGGTCGTAGACTCCTGTGGACGGGTGGATTGGTGAACTATTTTTAAATCCAAAATGTTGATCCCTAGTGCATATAGTTCGTAAGTTGATGTTGCGAACTCCTTGTAGAAAATTTTATAGCAATGTTTTTTAAATTTTGTTTGTTTGTTTGTTTGTGTGTGTGTGTGTGTGTGTGTGTGTGTCATGCATGACCCCCCCCCCCCCCCCCGCCCGCCCCGCCCCTGGGCGAGATTTTAGGTCATGGGTTGTCACTACAATTTTATCTAATTCTCTACGGAGATAGGTTGTCTGCGACCTGGTGAACCTTCTGTCATAAAAGCTAGATCCGCTCCGGTGTTGTGTGTGTTTATTGTATGTTTTCCTAGTAATTTGTATAGTTACAGAGTTAAAAATGTCTGTGTGTGTATACCGTTTCGTCAGAAGTGGGTAAATAGCTATACTGACCGATGATGAGGGGCGGAAAGGCGGTGAACATGAGGTTGTAGAGCATCCAGTGCATCTGGTCGATCATGACGGCCGTCGAGAAGCCGCAGTACAACTGGTACCAGAACACCAGGAACACGAACGTCTGCAATCATATCATCATCACTAATTTAAGAGCCACGCTCTTGTCGGTGTATCATTCTCCATGCTACTTTTTAGGGAAAAATAGAGCAGTGGTTTCCCTCTTGCCTTCTGCCCCGCAGTACTTTGTCTGACGCGAGTAGAATGACGCCCAGAGTAGTATATTTCAAAGCCGTACTAGGACTCCTGTCCTCCGCCTCTGAATAGTACTGACAGTTACTGCTGCCCTCTGTCAGGTTCCAGGTTACAGTCCCAAACATATCAATAGATACATTTTAAAAGGGAAGCGGGGTATGCACGGTTACGCTATCGCTCGCGACGCGACAGCTGTACGAAATCAACGTGTGACACCCGCATTGGAGCAGCGTGGTAGAGTATGCTCCATACCCCCTCCGGTTTATTGAGGGGAGGCCTGTGCCCAGCAGTGGGACGTATATAGGCTGTTTATGTTATGTATGTGCCTGCAGGAATCGGGGCCATTATGATAACAAACAAGTACGTACGGCGTTCTTGAGGAAGAAGTAGAGGATCATGTTGGCGAGGCGGTCGTAGGACCAGTGTCCGTGCACCAGCAGCAGCCGCTCGATGTACTTGAACCGGGACAGTGTGAAGTCAGACGCCATCACTGCCTGGCGGCCCTCTTGCCCGGATAGACCTGAACGCACACCACAATATACAGGTTAGTGGCATCGGAACGAAAATTGTGAGGGATGATTCAGACTATGATTCTGAGTTGATATCAATTGGAATTTTCCGTCACAAAAGTATGGATCGGAAAATAATTAAAAATAATCATGAATTTTTTAACAGGAAATTCTACTTGATATCAACTCAGAATCATGGTATCTACCCTGTATATTATTAGCTGATCCGACACCACTGTTGGAGCGGTCTTATTTATACTTTTTTTTTTTTTGTGTGATAGTTTACCTTTTAATTTTGAAATTGTAATTTTTTATTTTTTATTGTTTTTCATGTTCATAGTCTTATTTTTCTTTTTGTTTCTTTTTTCATTCATTGTTTATTTTGTGTTATATTAGTTTTTATATTGTCTTTTTTTCTCGTCATACAGCGCATTGGATTACACTGTAATGTTGTATGTACCGTACCTTTATAAATAAATAAATAATCTTAATACTAAGTTTCTTGTGTCTAATGAGGGTCTTTCCAATCGACGTTCCCCAAACACACGATAGATGGCGTTGTTCACTTAACGTGATAATTACCTATTTTCTCATAGCTGGGGTACATAATTATTCAAAAATTTTATGTAATGCCAGGAGCATATATAAAACTAGTTGTTGCTTGATATTTGAATCACATTACGTATAGAATGATGTTGCTACCTATAATGCATCTCTTTATTTTGATCAGAATAATCATGGATGGAAGATGTGTTGCGTCTGGGTGTAATAACAAGGGTCATCAACCCAAAAACAAAGATAAACGATGCACAATATATGTCTGTTATAAATTAAATTAGAAGAATAAACGACGGCAAGAGTGTACAGCGCCATCTACAGATATTATTTTTGGGAACATGGCCTGGAAAGTCAATATTATATGTTAGTATATCTTTCAAACTTTGCAAAATCTAATATCACTTACCAACACCAACATCGGCTGTCTGTATCATAGACACATCATTTGCACCATCACCTATCGCCAGTGTGGTCACTCCTAGCTCTTCTTTCACTGCCTGAAAATATAAAGTAAACATTAATAAATAAAAAAGCGTCCAGCTAGAGCGGAAGGCAAGAGGGAAACCACTGCCCTATTTTTCCCTAAAAAGTAGCATGGAGAATGCTACACCGACAAGAGCGTGGCTCTTAAGTTAGTGATATGATTAATAAATACTTTAATTAATATCCGAACCCGAAAATATTAGTTTCGTAATATCCGATTTTATCTCTGCACTGTGAAACAATTGATGAATGTGGAGGAAGCAAGAGAAGTATGTCAGGATCGAAGCACATGGAATTCCATAGTCTCTGCTTACCCCGGTGGGCAATAGGCGTTACCTAATTGTGAGTTTATAAAAATAATTAAATATATTTACTGATGTAAATAAGTAGTCGTTACATGAGCCATGTCAGGGGCCTTTGGCGGCTCAATAATAACCCTGACACCAGGGTTGATGAGGTTGGTAATTCACCTCACAACCCACACGATAGTAGATTGTCTAGTGTACCTTGACGATGTACGCCTTCTGCAGCGGCGTGGCGCGGCAGCAGAGCACGGCGGAGCAGCGCCTTGCCAGCGCCAGGAAGGGCGCCACGAGCCCCGAGCGCCGGTCCAGGATGAACGTCAGCGTGCGCCCGTCCACCACCAGCGCGCGCGTGCCGCCCTCCGCTGACCCGTCCTCCAGGTAGCTCTTGATCGACATCTCCGCGTGTTCCTGACGGGAATGACACCTCATTGGTCATCATCAGCCTACTTTTCCACAGCATTACATTTTTTTTTGTATCTAATAGGGTAGTTTCCAACTAGTCAAATCAGTCACTTTTTACTAAACATCAAAACACGAAAATGCTATGGAATTTGTAAGAAAAAGCAACTTCAAGTAAATTAAATATTTAAAAGTGATCTTAATAAAAAAAAAAACTTGGATAATTATCGTTAAATGATAAACTACCATATCCGACATATTTTAAATGTTATTGTTTCAAATGTCAAATAGCCAATTGGATTTTTTTAAACAAGTATTTTTTGTTGTCACACAGTCAGCCTTGTCTCTTTCTCTCTCTAATGAACAAGTATACGTACTTTATCCCTGGACATGAGGTACATCAGTCTGTCTCCCTGCGAGAATATCGACGCTGAGTACGCGATGTTCACCGCCGTCTCTGGTTTGTCTCCTGTTAGTAAAATACACTTAATTATCGAAGATACCTTTCAAAACGTAGCATGCTTAGAATGAAAGCATGATATACATATTGTTGTGCTACTTCCTGCAGACTACCGTCATTTTCATGTACACCGAAAAGGAAAAGGACGCATAATCGACAGGCATAAAAAATATGGAACCCACGTCAATTTTAATCAGAAAAAAAACTTCATAAATGTTATATTGGCCAATAACCCGACAGACTTATGTCAAACGGGTTGCATATCAACGAGATGCCAATTTTTTTCGCCCGGGTTATTAATTCATTAACTTTTACATTTTAAAATTAACAGATGTCAATCATCTGTCCCTTTCCTTTTCGGCGGATAAGAAAACGACGGGTATAACTTAAAACAAATTTAAAAGGTGTCTGCAGGAATCGGGGGTATTGTAAAAGTTACTGTAATTAAATTAATATAGTGATTAAGTAGTAAATTTTCGCGTACTTTTTTCCAGCGGATGTTATTTTACAATAAAAAACCTAGCAAATTTAGGAGATGTCTGCAGGAATCGGTGGTATTGTAAACAAACATTAAAAGAAGAAAAAAGTGACAAAATCTTTATTAAAAAAATAAAAGAACTTCTCATTAATAAATGTTACTATAGCACTAGTGAATACCTTAATGATACTGATGTTACCATTTGAAAAGCTTCCTCCTCTCTTTTAAACTTCTATTTTGTTGTGCCCGAAAGGGTCTATGATGTGAAACTCATACATGTAACTTACAAACTTGTACACCCTCATAGTATGCAAATAAAGAATATTGAATATATTGAAGTTACTGTAATTAAAGTAATATAGTGATTAAGTAGTAAATCCTTTGCGAATAAGTGATTGTTTGGTTGGTCGTGTACCTGTGAGCACCCACACGACGATGCCGGCGTCCAGCAGCGCCCGCACGGTGCGCGGCACGTCCTCCTGCAGCCGGTCCTCCACCCCGGTGGCGCCCACCAGCGACAAGCAGCTCTCCAGCCGCGCCAGGGACTCGCGCACTCTCTTTTCTCGATCTATAACAATGTAGATTGCTTGTACAATGTACATTTTAGATTTACTGCGTACGTCGTGGTAACCCTCCCCCCTCTCTTTCCCCGCCCCCCCGGCGGGAAATAGGCGTGTGTTTTTATGTATGAACGTCATGGTAAACAAAAAGGCATAGAATAAGGACTCTCCGCTCCCCACCAGCGGCTGAGCTAGGTACACCTCACCCCACCCTCAGTCTTACTTTCGTATAGCGTCAGATGTCACACACACAGATGCGCGTGTACGATAACGACAATGTGTAGTGTCTGTGTAAAACGAGGTGTTTTGTGTGAAGTGTTCGGGGTATGGTAGGCTTAGTTAAGCTTTGAATCGCAATTTGTTACATAAGGAACGCCTCATTCGTCTAAAACTACTGCGTATGTATCAATCTATGAACGAACAGTCTTCCTTAATAAGTCAACTTTCAAATGTTTTTCGGAAATGGCGGCCATGATGAGATCTATGCAAATCGATAGAGGACACTAAACTTATACGATCAGCAAGTTGTATACGAGTCCACAATATTTTATGTCCCAGTTACTTTGAAGCTACGAAAGATTAGTTTACTAAATTAGAATCTATTAGACACATTTGCATACAACCACCGAGATACAGCTATTTCCTAGATCAAAATCCGTCATAATGTAACATAGCATCACGCTTGTATCCCCAAAGGAGTAGGCAGAGGTGTAATAGTATATACACCCATTCCTCGCCAGCTATGTTTGAGTCCCACGTATTAGGGAACAAGCCTAGTGTGTTGTTGTAGTGTTGCCTGGCTGTAACTATTCATACCTTTTGTTATTCCGTTAATTTTTTATTATTATTTTTTTTTAAACAAATTCTACATACATGTTAATTACATAAGTTGTGCACGTCTGTAATTGGTGCAAACACTAGTACTAGCCTTAAGAAAGTTTTATTAATTGTTGTGTTTGTACTGTTGATGTGCCTAATAAATAAATAAATAAATAAAGCCTATTGCTATTAACCGGGCGCAAATCCAGGAAACCACGTGACATCAATATATCAGTTATATCTTATCTTATTTAGCCTATACGATCCCACTGCTGGGCAAAGGCCTCCCCTTGATTTTTCCACTCCTCTCGACTTTACGCGATCTCCGGCCAATCCTCCGATAAGCATTAAGGTCGTCACACCATCTTTTACGCGGTCAGAATCAGATAATGATGAATCGGATATCAGTTATAATGCGTCAATAAATATCATGAAAATCTAACAAAGTATACATACTTTCCCCAATCTCGCAGGCCCTCGCGTGGCTGGCGAGCCACTCTTCCCACAGCGATGAAGGCATAGTCCTCTTGGCCATGACCAGTGTCCGTAGACCCGCGCGCGAGTACTCCGTTAGCAGCGCTTTGGTTCTCTCGTAAGCAGCCGCCTCGGCCGACCCGGCGCGCATAGGAGCTAGGGCACCTAGAACCGTGCTGTCTGCGCCTTTCACGTATAACACCACCTGGAAAGGGAGAATAATGTAGTCTGTGTAGGTTTTGCTGCAGTAACAAGTTAGTGGAGAATGTCTATGATAAATAAATTGTTACTATACACTGGTACTGTCGATAAAAAAGAAATACGCACCGTTTTTTATCGATGGTAATATAGCACGAATTAAAGAAACTTTAAGATATCGTCATACTACTGGCGTGACGGGGCGCTAGTAGTTGTTCTGAAATATATGAGATGCCACGCATTGGGCGGGCGCGCAATCACGCTGGCAGTGTGACATTAAAAAAAAAATACATACCTGACCCGTGCTAGTGCGTAGCGCCACAGACATGCACTTTCTGAAAATAAGTGAATAAATATTTATTTATTTAACTTCAACAATTTATACAGCAATGAGTTTTTATTGATTTCTAGGGATCACAAAGTGATTTTTGTGATATGTCCCTACCAGGATTCGAACCCGGAGCCTCAGGATCAGGACAGAGGCCGTTACATCTTATGATCTTCATCATCATTATCATCTCATGATTCGGCTGCCGGTTGTCATGTAGGCTATTCTTACCTGGTGGAGTCAAACTGCTGCACGCGCAACACCTTGACCTTGGTGAGTTCACCCCTGACACCCAGGTCAACCTCCTCAGGCGTGCGGGCGCGAAGCTCGTAGCCGTAAGCAAGAGCTGCCTCTGTCAGAGCTAGTTCGTCCGGGCTCTCCGCTTCGTAACGCGCTATCTGGAAGGATCAAGGTTTTATAACTTAGCATCAATCACGTCTGTATCCCAAAAGGGGTAGGCAAAGCGTGCACAGGGTGGGTATACAGGTAGTTAGTGACACCGTACCGAATACTGAGGGA
The DNA here is from genome assembly GCF_024362695.1 of Pectinophora gossypiella. Classification (NCBI taxonomy): domain Eukaryota; kingdom Metazoa; phylum Arthropoda; class Insecta; order Lepidoptera; family Gelechiidae; genus Pectinophora; species Pectinophora gossypiella. The sequence goes on from NC_065407.1 coordinate 15,552,068, forward strand.
GATGATTCAGCTCATGATTCCGAGTTAATGTCAAGTGGAATTTTCCATCGCGAACGTATATAATTGAAAATAATTTAAAAAAAAAATACATGAATTTTACGACGGAAAATTCCACTTGATATCAACTCAGAATCATAGTCTGAATCATCCCCCTCAGTATTCGTTAGGGTGTCCCTAACACTCTGTATAGGTACGTATGCCAGACCTCGGGGAAGGCCACGAAAAAGACGGCGCGACGAGTTAGACCGCTTCCTGAAACGGTGGCACGAACAAGCTGGGGACAGGGAGGAGTGGAAGAAAGGAAGAGAGGCCTTTGCCCTGCAGTGGGACACTGAGGGCTATTAATAATAATAATTTGTATACAGCTGTAAGAAAATGTACACATAATGTTATTAAATAAAGGCTTATTTGAAGAGAGCCTCTTTGGTCCTATGGTTTACCGGAGTGCTTCTCAAGCGGGGGCTGCCGGCTCGATCCTCGGTACAATTTCCATTTCAATTACCTGGCTATCCGAAGATCTACCGGCGACCGAGTCGTCGCGCAGTTTGGGCAGCTTGGGCAGTCGTATGCGCAGCGGCGACGTCGTGTTGGGCGGTGGCGACGGGGTCGTTGACCTGGACTCTGTCAGCCGGGAGTACCTGCCAATAATTGTAAGTCTATCAATATTATATGCAATATAACACACTACACACACACACACGCTGTGCACTTTCTGCACATAAACACGATATACACGGCGGCCTTATTGATGAAAAGCAATTTCTTCCAGGCAACCTTGCACCAATGAGTTTATCTTAAATGCAGTTTTCATTAACACAGTTGACTAGACTATTATGGACGGCGATACGGCTCGCCACCTATCACGTTGATCTAACAGAAAGCTCGGTGGGGTGGGTACTTAGTTCATCTTGCGATGGATGTACCTCTGACTACCCCATTGGGATATAGTCGTGAGCTTATGTTATGTTTAAAGCTTTCAACAGAGCTATAAGTACCTCTAAAACGTACATAAATTATGTTTCTGTATCATGTGTCTATTGTGCTCAATAAAGTATTTTATCTATCTATCTACACTACGTAGATAACATACCTAAGTATGTACGTACGTAGTCGTCACATAAGTAGTGTTAGGAGCCTCTAGGTCAATAATAACCCTGACACCAGGGTCAGATCCCAAGTTGACTAGCACGAGTTATATGAAACCATCCACAAGGACGCTTTTAAGACCCATCCCCGCGGCACAGCAACCGCGGCGCGAATTCATAGTCGTACGACTTTTATCTGCGTAGATAGCATTCGATGCGTGTATTGGTCGAAACCCTCGATATAATTCGGGTCGCACGCGTCGAGGTTGCCGTGCCGCGGGGGCAGAAGTGAAATTCTATACTATTTTACAGACGCAGTCTCGTGTTAAAAGCATTGATTTGACTGATGCCAACTTGAAAAAGATAATTTTAAAAACATACTCTGAAAATAAACGCGCCGTGATAAACAACTATGAATATTTTAATTAAAATAATAACCACTCATCACCTTAATATTTTTATTATTCTATTTCTGAGGTGTACATATTTGTCTACTCTATACTATTTTTTTTTTAACATAATCTATTTTTATTTTTTATTTACAGCTAAAAAGTTGGCGAAGGCGAATAGTTATTTATTTGCCTATTTTCGAAAATAGATTTTTTAATAGGTTGACTTTAGCTTCCTCGCAATAACAGATTTTCTTCCGATAGGCTATGCTCATATTACGGGCTGCAGGCCTAGCACGCTGTAAGCTGTAAGCGCGACGCAGCGCGACGCGAGATAAATTGAGGTCCTTGATACACTCTACTACCGGGACATCCGCGATTTTTTCAAAATGTCGCACTACATCTATTATCGTATTTTGCTTATAGAAGAGCCAATAAAAATAAAAAAACAGATACCTAATTTAATTTTTCATATTTAAGACGTGAGCAAGTCGGTGCGTGAACGAGGTACCTCAACTCGTCTGTCAAATTTGACAACTCGCGTTTTGACATTTACTCGCTCTACTCGCGCCGCGGCTAGGCCTGCTGGAGTATAATATATGAGTGCATCTACGTATATAAAGTATCTATGGAAGCCTATTCACACACATTTATCAGATGTATGTCAGTGTATGTACTTCCTTTGACCTAATTAGACAATAGACTCCTATACACTTTGCTGTGAATGTGTCGTTACGGTCTGGTGTGTTTAATATCTTTTTACATTTGTTATCTTTTTTAACACACTTGTGGATGAGGGTAGCAATGGACGGAAAATGATGGAGGAAGCCTGTGCCCAACAGTGGGACTGTGGGATATAAGTTGTTTATGTACATGCTTTGTATGTTTTTACTTAACTAGATAAAGGCCCGCGTGATGGTTTAAGGCCCGATCTTCCTATCCATCCATAGGGAAGGTCCGTGCCCCAGCAGTGGGGACGTTAATGGGCTGGTGATGATGATAAGATAAACATAAAAGCCCATATAGGCCCTCTCATGATAATTGTTTTGACGAGATAATTTACAAGAAATGGATGGTATTTCCTGACAAGCCTGAGTAGACAAACTCCACAACGCTGCTCTAATGAATGAATGAATGCATGAACAAATGTTTATTTCGGATTTGGATCCATAGGTGTTAGTAGGTACAAAAGAACTTAATGTTAATGCCTACCTACTAAAAAATGTAACAGCGGCCCATAAACTGGCGCGCTATCACTTGAAACATGCACGAAGATAAGGTACTCATAATTCGTATTTGCTTGTAAGTTGTGCAATAATTGCAATATCTATGCACATTTTTATACAATAGAATGTCTTTATTTGCTCAAAGCGCGTATTTTCCAGGTCAAAAAAGAAAAGCTCGGCCTACTCCAATTGGGAATACAATTGCGGCCTTATTAATTACACTTATGGATGAGGTTAGCAAGAGACGGAAAGTGATGGAGGAAGCCTGTGCCCAGCAGTGGGATGATGCAGGTTGCTATTTAATTGTTTATTTATTAACTACTAGATGAGCTCGCGCCATCGTCTGCGGAGAATTACTTCGGAGTATACATATCTCCGGTTGATTGAGGGGAGGCCTGTGCCCAGCAGTGGGACGTATATAGGCTGTTGATGATGATGATGATACATATCTCCGTAAAGCCACCAGCCCTCGAGGCGCCTTAGCATTTGTGCTGGAGACGCTAATCTATTTATGTGTGTTTTCAATGTGTGTGTGTGTGTGTGTGTGTATATTTCCCAAATTCCCTGATAGACCCAAACTCCTGGTAGTTGCGGCTTCCGAATACATCCCGCTCAGGGACGGTACTGAAAAGTATCGGCGTCCGAAGGACGTAATATACGATCCCAACGACCCTATTACTCTAGCCATAGAGGCGGCCAATCAGCTCGCGACACCATACACTTCAGAACCCCGATTCCGACCCTGCCGGCATGGTCGACGATTTCCCTCATTCAGCGCTTATCGCTATCGACCCACTAAGGTCGATTAATTCTTTCAAATATTCTTCCTCTCAGACGACGCCCTGAGCCGAGGTTCGCGCGGATGAGAGCAATCAGCGCTCCCCATTTGTCCGGCCAAGTAGTTAATGCCATCTGCGGCAAATCTACAATAAGTCACGTCAAAAAAATAATTTAATGTGTGTGTGTGTGCGTGTGTGTGTGTGCGTGTGTGTGTGCGTGCGTGTGTGTGCGTGTGTGTCTGCGTGCGACGTACTTGTCGTTGGTCCTGTGCGTTCCGTTGGCGCGCGTCTTGTGGCTGGACACGTTGGAGCCGGTCAGCTGCATCTTATCCACGTGCGGCTGGCTCACCACCACCGTGTTGCATAGAGCCAGGATCAGCAGGAACTCTCGCACCTGCTCACAACGAGGATCTCATTAAAAAAAGGAAATTTCAAAAATAAATAACCCGACGGAATTAAACATGGAAGCGTTTTGTACACTAAAATTAAAAAATTCGTTAATGTTCTTGATTTTTTGGCGCTAATTGTCTATGTTTAGCTACTTACGCCGTTTCGTAAATAAGGTGACATACCGGTAAGTGACAAAAAGCGCGCGCCGATTTATACCTTTATACTACAGCGATAAAGGCTAGGTATCACGGTATGATTTTGAAGCCCCGCCTCACACGGTACGATTTTATAAAGCTTCCATGTTTAACATAACATAACAAATACTTTATTGCACAGACAGGAAAAAACAAAATACAAAACGAAAGAGTAATAGAATGAGTACAATAGGCGGCCTTATTACTAAGTAGCAATCTCTTCCAGGCAACCTTATTATTTTATTTCCGTTTACCGCCTTAGTTTAAAGATAACTTTATAAAGATGAGCTAGATAATAAATTTCTGACTCCGATCCCACACCCTTGACGCTTGGACGCATTTCTTGTGCAAAAAGACGCCCACGCAACGTTAAAAAAACCTGAACTATACGTTCATAATGTCAGTTCAAACAATGTAACAGTGTTTCGTATTTTTCGTCCTTTCATGAAACGCGAACGACTTCGAAGACGACTATCTTATTATACTGAGGTACATAACATGGACTATACTCCACCACGCTACTCCACTGCGAGTTGGTGGAATACCTTTACGTAATCTTTAGAAAATGGAACATGAACTTAAGTAACTATCAACAAAATTATTGGTAAACAAAATGCCCAATAACCAAATAATGATAAGTCGTAATGTTTCAGTCAGTGTAGGGAGCGCTGGTAAATTATAATAAAACTCCACACAAATAATTGAATGAACTGTATTACTTAAGATATTATATTAAATTACAAGATCCAAACATTATCTCGCGCTAGAGATGTTACTGACCATAAATGGTAGACTGTTAGGTATGTCCCATACAAAATACATAAATTTATCTATGTATATTTTTCTAAATAAATAATACAGTCAGTTATTTCTTCAAATGACTTGCACGTTGTTTCCCTGCAAGGGAACTGACGCGGCGTTTAGATGACGCACCAGCTTATCCCCTGAACAAATAAACTTAATCTGCGTCATTGCGAGTGCTTTACCGGCTATTTTACTGTTTATTTATGCATGACTAGCTTATGTCCCTATAACTTACAAAATGGTGCTAATTCCTGTAAATACCATCTAATTTTATTTTAAGTTATATCTGTCATTTTCTTATCCGCCGAAAAGGAAAGGGACGGGTAATTGACAAGCATAAAATTTATGGAACACACGTCAATTTTAAGCACAAATCTAAACCAACCGTCTAAAAATTTTACATCAGTCAATAACTCGACACATTCATTTACTCATTCTTCCTAAAATTAAGAGCTGTGAATCATCCGTCCCTTTCCTTTTCGACGGATATGAAAATGACGGATATAACTTAAAATAAAATTAGGCGGTGTTTGCAGGAATCGGGGCCAATATATAGTCTATATCCGTCCCACTGCCGGCACAGGTCTCCCCTTAATCAACAAGAGGGGTATGGACATGGAGCATACTTCACCACGCTGCTCCAGTTTGGGTTGATGGAGGTGTTTGGAATAGCCCGGAACCAACAGCTTAACGTGCCTTCCGGACCACTAAATCACTTACTTTTTCAGTCAATCTCGTGAAATTTAAGTAGAATTTACATCAATGGAAATTACGCTGTAAGTCAGTTATATGTAGTTATAATCCATTGTAACTTGTCCACGATTTGATGGGTTGATGAGGTTGGTAATTCACCTCACAACCCACACGATAGAAGAAGACTACCACCATGAATTCTATGCGAAGAAACGATTTGATTTTTGATTTGACTTGTCCACGAATTATAATATTAAGTTACTGTTCACTTATTTCCGTATATGTAGTACTTAATTTTAATCAGTAAACTTACATTTACGGTTCCGTTCACATAATGCATATTGCATGCGAACTTTTATGTCGGGCACTAAATACGTCACGATCACTGGCTATATATAGGTAGCAATCAGTAATTCAGTTCGCGACACAGTTGATAACAAAATCCGCACTACCTACTAGATTAAGGCACTCTAAACAAACTGGTGTAAAGCAGATTTCTCCGGATTACTAAGTATTAGAAGACATCGATATCCATCGATCCGTAAGTCCACTGACTGAAGGTAAATATTGTTACACTAAGCCCAATTAGTTGTGAAGGGTGTGAGGTCGTATATAGTAAACATTACTGTGATATACCAAGGTCTCAGGCTTTGGTGGGGTTCAAAGTGTCAAATGCACGTACACCCGAGCAGAATCGATTGTGTGAGGGTCAGATATTTCTGTGATTTCGTTGTATTTGTTGAAACGATAAGTTACTGTAAACGATCATGCTACTTGTTTGCATGATCGTTTACAGTAACATGCAAAATAATATTCGAAACTTTTAATCGAAACCTCTGTTTTTCGTTTACTGTTTGCAAGTCAAACAATCGCATAGTTTTCATGTCTCCAATCCATGTGCGTCTCCAGATGCGTTTAACGCACTCAAATTATCAAAATAGCTAAATATTAATCAAGATCAGTGATCGGAATAGGTAGTGCAATTAATGATATTATGCAAAATACTACACATGAAGAGCCTGGCTCTAGTTAAGGAAGAAGTACCTACCTTCTGAGTGTGTTGAGCTTCGTTGTTGTCTATGACGTGTTGGAGCATTCTTCTGTTGGGTGAGACCTTCGTGATGGGTGTGACTATCGGCGGCAGGTCGGGCGACGGCTCGGCTGGCGGGCCCGGCGGGTGGTCGTAATCCACTCCCCCCACCGTGCACCTTCGGAACACCATCTTGTTCTCCGTCAGCGTCCCCGTCTTGTCAGTGAACAGGTAGTTGATCTGCCCCAACTCCTCGGTAATGTTCAGAGCGCGACATTCCGTGCTCGTGTTCATCTTGGAGTCGTACATCTCCACGTCCTGGTGGATGTGGTACACCTGCAGCAGCTTCGTCATCTCTATCGTCACGTACAGGGACACCGGTATCATCACTTGTAAGATGATTATATACGTCCAGAATATCAAAAGTCCCTCGTATGCTGGTGTGTTGGCGTGCGGGATGAATGGAGGCAACTTATGTAGCGGACTGAACTGGTCCAACCAAACTTTGCAGCCTATCGCTCCGGCGCAACACAGAAACAACAACACGAGCACGCACCATATAATGTCGGTGTTCATTTTCCTCTCTAATTTGGAAGCTTTATACCTCGGTCCGCCGTTGTTGAGCATGGCTTTCGTTTCATGCCCTGCGTATACGACGATCCCTTCAACGAAATCTGTGTTCTTAATGGTACAGTCTCTTAATAATAAGTGTTCAGTGTTAATAGGAACACGCTCCCCGTTTGGGTGAGATATGGTCCCATTGAATCTGTATATTTTGGTCGACGGTCGTTCTACTTCTATCGTGCTTCTGAACTTTACCGGATTGTAGTCCAAATACTGAAACAAAGAGAAGGTAAACTTAGTAATGAACTCAAGATTACTCGCGTACTAATTTTAACGGGGAACAGGGCTGGTTACATCATTCAGTATAGGTATAATTATAGTTATTTTTTCATTTTCTTTTCTGTAATTTAATGAGTTTTTCTATTTGCATGTCTTGAGTAGTTTATTATTAGTGAAAGTTTCTCACGCTCTGATTCTCTGAGGGGATCATAACAATGGTGGGGAAAATGGCCGAATATTGCCATCAGCGAGTCCATTAGATGATGAAAGCGCACTTTAGTAGCGCCCGTAATCGAGGTTAAACGATAAACGGAACTTGGTGGTCGGAGGTGTCACATAAAACCAAAAGATATAATACTATGATTGATGATAACTGTAGCAAATCACAGAACAGGCAATATCATTATAATATTAAATAACTATATCTATATAAAAAAGCCGTTAGTTACACCATTTATAACTCGAGAACGGCAGGACCGATTCCCATGATATACACACAGCCAATATTCGAGGTATATTCGCGAAAGCAATATAGATCCCTTTATAAATTCCATTAAAATACACTCACAATGCATGGCGTTGAAGGGGCGCGATTGCAATTTTAATATTAACCACTGAACTGACCCGATTCCACGGTTGTAGGAAAAAGTAGCAAGTCTACGTATTATGGCAGCCTCATTTCGCTTAGGTCAGCTTATATTACAGAAATTTGCATACCAAATTATATGGAAAATTATAAGAAAAATGAATCCAAAGCCGTAAAAGTGTTTGAATTATAGGTATTATAAAGGTGTCACAACAATAATTACTCCAGCTTGGTCGATCCTGGTTTACTTAAAAGGAACTTTTAAATTTCAGGGCGTTTGAATTTGACCAATCGCAGCGTGCTAGAGAGCGAGATAAAATGCTCTGACGCTCTCACCCCCAACCGGTCATCAGTCGATTCTTGCACCTCTGCCCTCCGACATGCTTCCTTGGAAACCCATCTTCAGGGACAAGTCCTTATGTGCGCCGCGCGGGTCGATCATTCCCAACCGATCGCTGTTTTTTTTTAAACTAGGCGTGCCCGTCCTCTACTGATCTCGCCGTCCAGGTTGCAAGTGTCGAGGTAGCATATGCTAAGCGAGTTAGACAAGTGCAACAGTACCGCCTCGTCGTTCGATACTAAGTATTGTACAATATCCCGTATGAAGGGTTTCCTTCCACGCGCGGAATCGAAATACCACAACTCGTGAAAGAGCGCGAAATAAAACGCTTGGCCGTTCTGTAGGAATCGACCGATCTCTTCGCATTGATCGGTCGATTGCTGCAGATCTCCGCTCGTCTCCACTAAGCTTCGCTTCTGTAGAAACCCATCCATAGGAATAAGAGCCATGTTCGGTGTTTCTACAGCAGTTTGGCGATGCAAGAAGTTTTTTTCTAAAAAGTTTGTTGATGGGTCCTTTACCAACCTACCCTACTCTTGTAGTCTACGTAGCCTTTACCTTTTCCTTGAAGCCGGGCGCGACCATCCTCTGCTTGAGGTTGGTCTCGCCGTCCAGGTTGCAGGTGTCGAGGTAGCAGATGCCCAGCGGATTGGACGAGTGCAATAACACCATGTCTGCCGGCACCGCCTCGTTGTTCGACAGGTGGACTAAGTCTCCGACCCGCACGTCCCGCCATTTTATCTGCACGTAGCGTTCTACTGATCTGTGGAAAGAGATAAAAAAGATTAGTCCTGGGTTAAGGAAAAAAGGTTGCGGACGTGAAACACGTTGATCTGAGTTATGGTATGAATGTATTGGTTAAATTATTATTATTGGTGAATTTGGCTATGACTTTGATTCAATTTCAAGCTGCAATATTTGATGAAACACACGTATCGCCTAAGGGCAGGCACACAAAGAATAGATGCATTTCTTCTTCGTGTATTTCTCTGGACAAAACAGAGGACTCATTTTATTTTTTAATGTTACTTCTTGTAGTTGTGTTGCATATGGAATTTACCAGTTGGCAGAGTCATTACTTGACTGGAAGTGGTCTTCATAATACAAAGCAAATGCGTAACTGTAAATTAGCTTGTGACGATAAGGAAGTCGATTCTAACAAGTCCAGTTGCTTCTTACGTTAGGCTGAACAAAACGATGCAGTTCTATTCCTGTAAACTGCTTCTACAATGTGTTTGGGAAAGTGTCTAGGTAGGTATAATGTCAGCAATTAGTTCTAATGAGGTTACACAAAGCCCTCCGTGGATGAAGGACGTGCATTCCAATTCCAACACGCTTGTGTCATATTCATAAACTTAATGGAGCACTATTAGGAATGTAATGTTGTTATAGCAATATACCGTTAGTTCTAGCTTCGAGCAACATAGTAAGTAATTAAGTAAATAAATGTTTAAAAATTATATCATTACAGTGATTAGTTCTTTTAATCTTGTAACATAATATTCCTTATTATTGCACACATAACAAGCAAAAGCCAAACAATGAAAACATAAAACAAAAGGTGGAATTATCTCTAAAAGAGATCTCTTCCAGCCAACCCTGCATGGTGGGAAATATTATGGGGTGTAGTATCCTACAATGTTATGCAGTGTACCTTAGAAGAATTTTCTTTTGTTATGTTATGTGAATATCTTTGGAATTTGGCGTGCCATTATGGTATGTGTGAAGTATGCGCCTATCCATATGGGATGTTTTGCAGATTGTAAAAAAACGGATATCCTCCATTAGATACTACTACGGTAGTAGTATATATATCATGGATATCCTCGTAAGAATAAAAACGAGGTAATATATTTTGTAAAAAAAAATTGTTAATTTATTTGCCATTGAAAAACGAAACAATTAAATATTTTTTAAGAAAAAATGAATACCTAAAGGTATTCATTTCTTAACTTTTAAAACTATTGTATTTGTGTTCACAAATGGTTCCATATCAAGTTGAATAGCAAGCGTTGAAATTCCTTTGTTTATTGTTTTCAGATTATTATTTAAAAGCATGCAAAGAACTCGCTTTTGATAGATCAATTGTATTAAAAATGAGTTTGTCGATTTATTTTATTTTTTGCTGTTATGAATTGCTAAGAATGTGGGCAATATGGGTTTTGATAATTGATAAACAACAGCAAAATGGTGAGAGGTGGGGCCTAACAGTTTCTAAGCAAAAAGAAATAACGCCTGCTCTGATGGCACGCAGCTATTGCGTTATTACAAAGGCCCATTGTGGGCAAGTCGCATGGCCTACGATTAGTTGACGAAGCAATGAGATTAGCTACTGGAGACGCATTATCTTCTTCTTCTATTGTGTGGGTTGTGAGGTGGATTACCAACCCCATTTAACCTGGTGTCAGGGTTACTATGGAGCCGCCAAAGGCCCGGGAAATAACCGGGTCCAATAGCTTAACGTGCCTTCCGAAGCACGGATCATCTTACTTTCGGACAATCAGGTGATCGGCCTGTAATGTCCTAACCAAACTAGGATACCTAGTATAACAAATCAACGAAATATCACTGGGTACAATGCTCAGATAAAATAAAAAAAGACTTCTATCTTGACAGTTTTGTCGTTGACAATAAGCAGAATAAAACATTCTTAGTTGCTTTTTTATCCCGGGTGAAACGATTGTATACGTTACAGTTTTTCATGTCCAATTCAGTTGAACATGGTCTATGGCACTGTCTTGTACCAAAGCATATTGTCGCGATACTATCGCCGCGATAAGGGACAAGCAACAGGTTTAAGCAAGTCACAATAAAGATCCGCTACAGATTGAAGAGATAACATTCTTCCTGCTTTCTGCTGTAGACGACTTAATTCGTGAACGAGGTTCGACCACGATTTGCGAGTTTCAGGGAGTACTTTGTTAAAAGCACGCAATGGGGGGTGGGGGGGGGGGATATATTGGTTTTGAAGTTCTATTGAGTTCGATTGTTAATTGATAAAATAATGAATGAATAACCACGGCGAATCAGATAGGGAGGTCGCTGATATACAAGCCGTTTGACGTGTGAATTTGTCAACTTAATTCTGTCAGGTTATTGACCAATGTAAAATTTTCAGAGGGTTGTTTAAATTTTTGCCTAAAATTGACGGGTGTTCCATACATTTTATGCCTGTCGATTATCTGCCACGTACGTTCACGGCGGATACGAAAATGACAGGTATATCTTAAATAAAATTAGGTGGTACTGGCGGCGGTGACTGATGGTGTATGTACTATTCCCATACCCCCTTCTGTTGATAAAGGGGAGGCTTGTACCCGGTATTGGGACGCTGTTTATGATGTTATAATGGTATATATTGGAATCAACACCATTGTTTACTGAAAATCATAATCACGATCGGTTAGAGCGTTAGGCTCACGATCTGGAGGTCCGGGTTCGATTCCTGATGGGGACATTGTCGAAAATCACTTTGTAAGACTGTCCTTTGTTTGGTAAGGACTTTTCAGGCTTGAATCACCTGATTGTCCGAAAAAGTAAGATGATTCCGTGCTTCGGAGGGCACGTTAAGCCGTTGGTCCCGGCTATTAGCCGTAAAAACACCTCCACCAACCCGAATTGGAGCAGCGTGGTGGAGTATGCTCCATACCCCTCCGGTTGATTGAGGGGAGGCCTGTGCCCAGCAGTGGGACGTATATAGGCTGTTTATGTAATCAATCATTTATTTGCAAGAACACAAAGTTAAAGATCTTATTCTAAGTAAAAACGATAAGGCCGCCATTTGCCATGTACTTGGTTAAGAGTCTTTTTGTAATTATTTCTTTTTATTTTCGTGCAATAAAGTGTATTTGTATTGTATTGTATTGTAAAACAGTGCATGTATTTAATCTGCAAGCAGGTGTGCAAACCACGTTGAATTTCTGACAATATTAGGGATGCGCCGATCCGATCCGATCTTTTAGAAAATCGGATCGAAAGCCATTCGATCTGCCGATTTTTGGATCGGATCGAGACCATGCGATTTTTAGGCGGATCGATACAAAACTTTAAAGATCGGATCGCTTGGATCGTATGAATTGAAAAGCGTATTACCTACATTAATTGCTTACGATTTTGTTAGGATAGAACTCGATCTTCTGTTTACGTTACGTTCCAAACTTAGCGGCGTCTTTTGCGTGCGGGTAGGTATAGATATATGAGCATCCTATTACATTTTATTATAATTTAACTTTGTGAGTAAGTAAACATACGAGTAAAATGTGTGGTTTGATTTGATTCTAATTGCTATTGTCTCCGAGTATCTCAGATGTACGGACGTTTTGTCTTGTAAAATTGTTTGGTCAAAAAATGGTGTCCCCTATAAAAACAAAGTGTGTGGAGTCAGTTTACCCGAGATTACCCGAAGGCGGAAAATAAATATTTAAAAGTAATTGTGTCTTGCTTATTTGCATCCGATCCGGATCGATTTTCTTGATATCGGATCGACGGCATGCGATACAATCCGCGGATCGGATCGACGCATTACGATCCGATCCGATCCTTAAAATCGGATCGACGATGTGGATCGCGCATCCCTAGACAATATCAGAATAGCTTTAACCATGGGTTCTCATCGCGAACATTAGGAAACATTGTTCAAAAAAATTTCAATAGATGACGCTAATAGTACCGATTTGTAATTAAAGTTTCTTTAAAAGCCAATAATCGATAAATAGGCACTAAAATTATGTTTTATAATTTAAAAGTTATACTCCAACCAAAAGTTAATCAAAGATATTGGCATTTAATGGAGATTTTTATATTTTTAAATTTAGTGGTTACTCTAGCGGATTTACGTCGGAACTACGTCGAGTATGGAGCTTGTTGAGGGGTTGAACGTTCTCGTTTTTATTAACGCCATCTATAATTATGTGTAAGAAGCTCGCTTAAAGTTGCGCCATCTATCGTTAATTATTGCAACATCGATCTAGCTTTGCCACAGATAATAAAATATTACGTTTTTAAAAGATTGTGTTTATTTGCAAAATACATTTTATTGAATTAATTAAATGTTTAGTTGTAATTCTCATAAATTATGGGAGATACAATATCAAATTTAAAAAAAAATATAACCTGTATAAATATCATTTAAAACTAAATTTGAGAACAAAAAAAAAAACGCAACTTTCAAATAACGTAGGTAGGTTAGTAACCTACCTATGTTTGAAAATGTTTGTTTTCGTTTGAATTACGAGTCGAACGCGCCTTCTACGTTTTGACGTATTGTGGTTTACAAACTAACCCTGGACTGAAATCGGACTTTGATTTGGCTTCATGAAACCTGCTTTCACGTAGCGGCACAGGAACAGTGGTTATAAAAAATGTCTGCACACAATTGTTCTTATTATAATTGTACAAATTCTTCGGAACAGAAGTCAATGTTCCGTTTTCCGTGGGATGACGTCAACCGCCTAAAAGTATGGCTTGAGAATTGCGGTAAGTAGTTAAATGTTTACTTTTATTTATTTTTAATATTAAACTGCAAAAAGTTATCAAACAAACAATTTGATAGAATCAATGACAATCAAAACTGGAATAAAATAAAAAGAAATACCTAATTAACATGGTGGGAAAGTTATTGCCACTCCCCCTACTTGCTAGACTATTATTTTGGTACCTAATCGGTTTATCATTTGTCACCATTTATCATTTAGTTTACCATAATTAATTTAATACTTAAACTCAAGCTGAGATCAACAGTTTAGAGTAGTAGAACAGTTTTTTCTGTCTGAAGAACATAATATAATTAGGTATTGTGCTCAATGTCAATTTGGAATTATTAAATTAACTTTTGTACAATTGGGTAATTTAGCATGGCATATAGATATACTAATCAAACTTGAAAATCATAATTAGTGATTTTTAACATATTCTTACTGGGAACTCAGGGCCTCCAGATTCTGAACCAATTGCTATAACTACTAAAGCACTGGAATAGTCAAAAACTTGTTAAGTACCTACTATATACCAATACTGTATGCGATGGATTTATATTTCCAAGTGAACTGTGGAATAAAAGGAACAAAAGTTAAAAAAAGTCAATCAAGTACATAATTATTGCTGAATTTTGGACTGTTTTATTGAACATTTTATAGACCAGGGCGGTTAAAATAGCCACATCGAAGCAATTCATCTAAGAAAGCAATATTGCAGTTTCACATTTGTGCATATAAAAGTAAGTGTGCGATGCAAACAAATGTCAAATAGCAATATTGCTTTCTTAGATGAATTGCTTTGATGTAGCCATTTTGGCCCCCCAGATATCTACTTACACATTTACTTTTAATTTAAGATGAAAATAAATAAAAATAAAACATTAATTTATTTCTTCTTATACAGTCTTAATAGATACCTAAGATAAACTACTATCTACCAAACCTACAGTTTTGTACCAATTTCACACATCGGGACTGTGTACAGAAGCCAGGAACCCAAATGAGGTATACCTAGTATCTTGGTCTCGCTCACACCTGACCACCTTTCAGCAGGTAACAATCTATACATACATTATGTATAGGTAGGTACCTACAAGAACTTAATAGGACATGTCAAAAGTTGCTGTTTTAGTAGATTCTGCCTCTGTGTATTATTGATTAGAACATTAGGCTTATGATCTGGAGGTCCGGGTACTGTTTCTGATATTATCAAAATTACTTTGTGAGATTATTCATCACAAATCAAATATTTTTAATGATCACAAACAGTTAGAACATACAAAAATTTATGCAACATACCTACTACAGTACACATGGGAGGCCTGTTTAAGCAATTTCTTCCAGGGAACCACTACCATGATCCAACCATTAATCTTTGTTTAGTTATGACATTGCGGACTAAGTCACTTAATTGTCCGAAAAAGTAAGAGTAAGCTTTGCTTCAGAAATTATATAGTTGGTCCGGGCTACCACCAAAACGATTACCTCCTGTTATTTGAGGGTAGAGACGATCCAGCAGTGGAACATCTATAGGCTATTTATGTTTTATTGAAAATTATATTCTTTTCTTGTAGGTAATATGAACATTGCCCACTTGCCTGCAGAAAATTTGCGGTCAAGGTATTTATGCATTGACCATTTCAATATCAAGTATGTACGAAATGAGACTGGTCATAGAAAAAGACTCCAGAGAAGTGCAGTTCCAGAACCATATCAGACTCAAGACGTTCAAAATCGCTCAAGCACTTCCTCACCAGGTAAGCACAATTAATTTGTCAAGTTATTACCTACAATTGGGTAGGTAGGTACTTACCTACCACTGAATTAATACAAATACAATCAAATTTTTATTGTAGGTTAGGTACCTACCTATTGCTTGAATATCTACATAATATTGGGTTTTAGTATAGTGATAGTGAGTTATTACCTACATGAATGATACCTACCGACCTTGAGTTTTTTTGAAATGTTAGGTACCTAGCTAATTACAACTTACCTACTACTTAGATGTAGACAAGTTAATGTAGGTACCTACCTACCTAGTTAAATGTTTAAAGTAGGGGATAGGTTGTTTGTATGAAGTGTCCGGGCTGTGATGATAGATAGGTTCGATAGGTGCCTATAGACGTCTCGATTCCGAACCATTTTCAGTAACTAAACTATAATAAAGCCGTATTAACATAAATTGTAGGGTTTAAAATAATTAAAGACGTAAAATATTACTTTATTGTACCTATACCAAGATACCTACCTACTATCTATAATACCTACCTACTTAATACCTTAATGACAAATTGACAGCCTCCGTGGTCTAGTGGTTAGAGCGATAGGCTCAAGATCTGGAGGTCCGGGTTCGATTCCCGATGGGGACATTGTCGAAATCACTTTGTGAGACTGTCCTTTGTTTGGTAAGGACTTTTCAGGCTTGAATGGTGATTCAAGCAATCAGGTGTGATTGTTCGAAAAAGTAAGATGATTCCGTGCTTCGGAAGGCACGTTAAGCCGTTGGTCCCGGCTATTAGCCGTAAAAACACCTCCACCAACCCGCAGTGGAGCAACGTGGTGGAATATGCTCCATACCCCCTCCGGTTGATTGAGGGGAGGCCTGTGCCCAGCAGTGGGACGTATATAAGCAGTTTATAATACCTTAATAGGTAAGTATCTACCTAGGTAAGTTAGGTAGCTATAGGTAGAAAAGTAGCTTTTCGCTTTCAACTTTACGCAGACGGCGATTGTCGTAGATGGGTAGGTAATGTAACCTACCATAACGTAACCAGTTGTTTAAGCCTGAAGGGGTAACAAACATACAGGCAGATTTACCTACATACCTAGGTACCTACTACGCATCGCATCGCATCGTACGTACCTATCATTTGCGTTTGCGCGACTCAGCCAGTAGGTAGGTACCTGCCTACCTACTTACCTACAATCGTAATAACACGTGACCTCGCGCAACGCAACAAGCTAGAATGGATCTTATCTTTATAATGACATAAAGTCTATAGTTGCTCGACACACGGAATTGAGACGTAGTTGTTTACAATCTTGTACAAAACAGTGCACCGCGCTTACAGGGCTTATAGGTATATATTATAGCGGTTATTAAACTACCCAAACGCGATGCGTCGAGATCGCGGGCTCGGGCATCAGGATCGGGCAGTGTTATAATAAACAGTTCATTGGTGGGCGACCCACGATTTCGTCATACATTTTATAGGTAGGTAGGTTACATTGGTACACACGATGACCTGGTGTGCGTTACCCCAACAAGAAAGTATCTCCTAGAGTTATATGAGTAGAACGTATAGTTGGTGCCTTATCTGCTGTAAATGTGCCCCCACATAAAAAATGTGTGCCCCCTGTCGTTTCGAAAAAAAATCGAAAAAACGATTCTTGCTGGGGTAACGTTTTTCTAGCAGGAAAATTCTAAACGAATGATCGGAGAGAGAAAAACTGTGCATGGCCAGATAGCTTATATGTGTGCCAAAATGTGCCCCCAAAAATAAAATCTGTGCCCCTTCAGATTTTCGAGATATTGCATTTCCTGCTGGAGTAACGTTTTGATGAATAGTATATCTCTAAAACCATTGCATGTGCCCCTGTAGAATAAACATACGCGAGTAGCTCTTAATGTGTGCCCCTTTGTGCTCCAATTAGATTTTAGAAAATATTTATAGTTTTCAAGTTATCGCGGTTTTATGAAAACCCGAAAAAACATCGCAGCGCCTAAATGAGACAAGGCATAACTTCGCTGAAAACTGTATTCGGTCTTTCTTGATGCTAATAATAACCATACAAAGTTTCAAAAATGTTCATGCATGCGTTTTTGAATAATCTTGCTAAAAGTAAAAACGATGGTGTCATAACTTTGACGGCAAAATACAAGGAACTGGCACAATCCCAGATGTGTAGGTGTAAACCAAAATCTTGTGCCTTTAGTCAAAAATATATGGTGAAAATATTGAGCTTCAAATGTTACGCATTAAGTAAATATAAACAAAAAACCAAAATATGTAAACAACGGCTGGTTATCCGACCAAATCTGAATGACTACTAAAAAGCGACGGATTCATACATATCGATGACCTTCTTTACTTTACTCACTAACCGGTTCACACGTGTTGTGCCTGAGTACACTGAAGTAGAAAAGTAATAACTAATAAAATAAAGTTGTTATTGGATTATATTTTAATAGCTGTTTCTATGACCTTACACATGATTAAGTACATTTATAAGAGCCATTTTCAAATAAAATGTACATGTGACTAACATGCTCAAAATCGTGACCAAACTGTTTTGTGACATACCTGTATTTTTATACTAATGTAAATAATAATTTCCACATCAACAAGCTGTTTCATTTATATAGTCACAAGGTGCATTTAATATATTTTTTAATTAGCCCTCAAAACTTTTGAACGCGACTGTAAGGACAACAGCTTAGGTATAATACGTCCAATAAAGAAGGTCCTCGTTAAGTATGAATCCGTCGCTTTTTAGTAGTCATTCAGATTTGGTCGGATAACCAGCCGTTGTTTACATATTTTGGTTTTTTGTTTATATTTACTTAATGCGTAACATTTGAAGCTCAATATTTTCACCATATATTTTTGACTAAAGGCACAAGATTTTGGTTTACACCTACACATCTGGGATTGTGCCAGTTCCTTGTATTTTGCCGTCAAAGTTATGACACCATCGTTTTTACTTTTAGCAAGATTATTCAAAAACGCATGCATGAACATTTTTGAAACTTTGTATGGTTATTATTAGCGTCAAGAAAGACCGAATACAGTTTTCAGCGAAGTTATGCCTTGTCTCATTTAGGCGCTGCGATGTTTTTTCGGGTTTTCATAAAACCGCGATAACTTGAAAACTATAAATATTTTCTAAAATCTAATTGGGGCACAAAGGGGCACACATTAAGAGCTACTCGCGTATGTTTATTCTACAGGGGCACATGCAATGGTTTTAGAGATATACTATTCATCAAAACGTTACTCCAGCAGGAAATGCAATATCTCGAAAATCTGAAGTGGCACAGATTTTATTTTTGGGGGCACATTTTGGCACACATATAAGCTATCTGGCCATGCACAGTTTTTCTCTCTCCGATCATTCGTTTAGAATTTTCCTGCTAGAAAAACGTTACCCCAGCAAGAATCGTTTTTTCGATTTTTTTTCGAAACGACAGGGGGCACACATTTTTTATGTGGGGGCACATTTACAGCAGATAAGGCACCAACTATACGTTCTACTCATATAACTCTAGGAGATACTTTCTTGTTGGGGTAACGCACACGATGACCTGACGCATCGTGTGTGGCAGATGAATCGAGTTAATGTAGGTAATAAAGCCTTATCATTCCACTTACTTAAGTAGGTAGGTACCTACTATGTTTGTGGCTCTTTCACGCAAAACCTATACCGCAGCGTAGCTACCTAAAATCATATAGGTACGTAAAGTAAGGCCAACCAGACGAGATACAAAAAGGTAAACAAACGGACCATTACTGAGTTACATTGCGATAACCAGGGATTATCATCTCTGTCCTTATCACTCGTACGCGCAGTTATGGCGTCAGTTGGTCAACGACAGCTGTCGTTGTGTTTCGTGGTAGGTACAGGAAAGCAGTCGGTACTGCAGCTGTCAACATTTGGACCGCCATTTTATGAACATGTTCATTTCTGTTTGGATTGCGTTCGAAGTGATACATATTTTTTCGTCCCCGTATTTACCTACTTAGATTTTTGTTCTTATTATTCCGTTTCTGTTACTTTTATTTTTGATTTTTGCTGGTATTATGAGTAGTTGTTGATTTAAACACAGTATTGACAACATGATTGATAATACGATAGATAGTTTTATCATAAACACAGCTGACTCGGACTCTTCCGACGAATCATCTTTGTCTAGTACAGACGACAGCGATTAAAATTCGAACTTTATGATAATTTATTCAAATATAAATGTTTTGAACCTCTGAAACTTTGTTTACATTCTATATCTCGTCTGGTTGCCTTTAACACGTCAGTAATCTAATCATTATTTTTATTTATTTTATTTTAAGTTATATCTGTCATTATAATTAAAATCAATTTATTCAAACAAAAACAAAACAAACACACCCTATAAATAAAACACCTCCTCCAATGCGTCACATCGAGGCAAGGTGCCCAACAGGCTGGCAGCATTACCCCTCTGAATCGCCAGGCTAATTCTCTGACAGAAATAACTACCAGCCCTAGCATCCCCCGAAGCCCCGATAAGACGCATTGAGAGATCTGTCATTATTATTTTTTTATT
This sequence comes from Pectinophora gossypiella, assembly GCF_024362695.1. NCBI lineage: Eukaryota > Metazoa > Arthropoda > Insecta > Lepidoptera > Gelechiidae > Pectinophora > Pectinophora gossypiella. Next base: position 15,572,208 of record NC_065407.1, read on the forward strand.
CTATCTGTCATTATAATAATATTATAAAACAAAGCTCCCACGCCATTCGCTCGTCTGTTTGTTGGCGGCTATCTCAAAAGAAAAAAATAATAATGACAGATATAACTTAAAATAAAGTTAGATGTGTTTACAGGAATTAGCACCAATGTCATGACTTACAAAAAGTGTTACATATTTTTTTCTTTGAGCTTCTATATTTGCAACTTTTTACCACGCACTTCGCATGTTGCCAGTTCGGCGCCTAATCGCGCACCGCGGAGAAATACTGTCACGTCGCTATATTAACAGTAACTTTGCGTCCCACTTTTTGAGCGCTGATGTTCAATCTATGTCCGAAAAAAATCAAGACTAGTGGGAGCTTTCATCGAAAAAGCTGCCTAATGGTTTTGAGATATAACAAAACAATGTATTGTGGTTTTTTATAAGTACCTACCTATGTCTATCTTTTAGGAATCACTTATCATACACATTTTAATATTTATAAAATGGCTACGTTAATACGTTAGTTACCTACCTACTTTAATGAATGTTATAATTGCCCTTTTCTTCCTTTATGTTAGGTATTGTTATCTCCAACAACTTTGCTTTACATTCATCTTTTGGGGCCTTTGGCGACTCAATCATAACCCTGACACTAGGGTTGATGAGGCTGGTATTCCACCCACGATAAGAAGATAAGATTCACGACATTATTTAATACATACTATTTTTCGTTTTAGGTTCATCAGGTACTTTTAAAGTACTGACACCGAAAAAGGTGTACAAAAATAAACGGCTTCGCGACTGCGAACTTGAAGAGCTCGTGGAGCCGCCAGCAGTAGCATACCAGTGCAACACGCCGAAGAGAAGACGGTTGTCAATTACTGAAGACACGCCAAAATGCAAAGTGTTAAAAAAGAAATTAGTATTGTATCTAACAATAACAAAATGTAATACCTTTTGAATTAAAGAAGTAGTTTAATTGAATATTTATTGTATTTTCATTCTAGTCATTAAAAAAAAATCCAACTTCATTAAATTTGTTAATTTTAATAATCAAGTAGGTATCTTAATTATAATATACTAATACTACTTTTATATAAATTGTAATGAACAATTAATTATTTATAGTTACTTTAAATGATATCTATCTATGTAATGGAAAGGGGATAGTAAAATAAAAAAGACACATTTCTATTGTTTAGTTATTTATTCAAAACCATACACAAACTCAGTTGAATCAGAAAAGCTGGATCAGTGTTTTTCCCAGGAAAACCTAGGTAACTATTTGGTACTCAACTAAAACTCATTTAAACAGGCACATTATTGCCAGATTCACATTCGGCTGTTTGCACATCCTTTCCTTTACTACTTGGGCCACATTATCTTTCCACTTATTTTATATTATCTTGACTCAACCAGGGTACTCGCTATATTATGTTACCTACAAATGAAAATATAATAGTTATTAAAAGAGCACATTAATTTTGATCGGCAATGATATTCAGAACAAAACATTTCTACCACCCATTAGGTATTATAGGCATTAGTTTATCTATGTATCACAGATAATATAATAACATAACATAAGCAAGATCTTGCATCCCATTGAGGTAGTCAAAGTAACATTCATCACAAGATGAACTAAGCACACGCACCTCACGAGCTTTCCGTTAGGCTAACGATAGGCTGTATCGCTACCTATAATGGTCAGGCCAAGTGTGCTAGATGTGAACTGTTTAAATTAAATTAATGCAAGTCCGGTACCAGGGTTTGAACCGGGTTCATCGTTTGAGATGCAAACAAGTCTACCATTATGACCTATTTTATATTAGAGTAATAGTGACTATATAATAATAGTAGGTATATTGCAATGTATGACAAAACTTGTGTGCCAAAACTCTGCTCTGTCCGCCCTGAGAAGGAGAGTAAGTGTGAGTTAATACTCTCATATACCAATGAGTAGTAATAGTAGGCTCTATTTTTTACATTTAGACACATGGATGACCTATTACGCATGTAATCCGATGAGTTTGAAATTTATCTACTTTATTGAACATTTAGATATTCGGGCTCAAAGAAATGGGTTAATGGGATAATAATTTAAGCATACATACCTGGCATAGTGCGATTCTCATTTATGCAGAACAGAAGTCAGGATTAAGTTTTCACTATAATACCTACAACTCCAAAGAAAATATTTTTCTTTGAAAAGTAGTGTGGCTTTCATGAGGTAGACTTGTATCATATTCATCACTTGGTCATGGTCAGAAAATTGTTGATATGTGGTTCAAATAGCCTTTGCATGTCATTCTTCATAATGGTTATCATCGTCATTAGAGATCTGAAATAAATTACAGGCTTAAATTCACAACACGCTCACTGCCTAACTAGACTTATTTAACTTTTTTTCAACAAACAGTATATTATGATTTGTACCATAGATAGGTGACAGCTACACAAAAAAGTATCTACTACATACATACTTATACTCACGCCTGTAATCCCGATTAGGCTGGGCAGAGCCACGAGTAAGCAGAGACCAATTTGGAAGCACTTTATACAAAGTCCTCAGGTGCTTAACCGGTGGTCCAATGTAATGTTTCATCATGCTAGAAAAGACTTGTCTTTCATAAAGGTTCTCCTCAGTCGGGTTTACGACACGCCCGGGATGATAAGGGACGATTGCGTTCTAGGTAGGACCTTAGCTATGTTTTTAATTATCTTCCAGTTTTAGTAACTAATTAGATACTTACAGGAGTTGGAGATATATTTTTGCCAATACAAAATGAAGACGTAATCAATAAACCCCACCAAACAAAGACCTTGTATTCTTTGCCCACCAAACATCAGATTATAATCGTATGTCAACTAACAACTGTCACCTTGACAATGTCACAGATCATTGTCACAGATTATAATACTAACATGTCAACGTTGAGAAAAAAAAATCCGTTTGCGCCATCTATTATCTTAATTTTACTCTAACTCTAAGTAAATATATTTTGTGCTTGCAATAACTTGCACTCAGTAAGCTGAAATTTCACTAGATGTCGCTCGATTCGTTCGATCCCATCAATAAATGACCACTAGATGCCGCTAAAAAAGGGGCGTTTTAGCGGCATCTAGTGGTCATTTATTAGAACTAAAAATAGCCCGAAGAATTGCCCGAGTTAGAACGGCACAGTTTCGTTGTATGACGTGAGGCATCTGTACGTTAGTATTATATGATCTGTGCTTTAACCCAAAAACAGCTCACGTCTTGAAGATAACTCGTCAGCAGTAATCTACGCGATCTGCACAACAAAGTCTTATCTTAATCCGCTTGTTAGCCGAGACTTTATGAATGAATTACCTGTTATAAGTAATCTAATTCTGCCAACACTTACGACTAGACTATAATTACACGTATGAACAGCATGAGTTAGGTTATGGTTGAGGGTCGGCTACTATCCCAAACACGACATTAACTCATTATGCTGGCATGTCACATTTTGTCAAAGACTTCTTTCAGAGGTCGCTTTAATAAAGTGTACCCGGCGAAAAAAGGTAGTCATTTCATTATCAATAAAGACCTTGCTAAATCTCATTTAGCGTCTAGACTAGCAGACTGGGTCAACAGGACGCAATGGAGTCAATCAATGGGGAAAAATGCTAATAGCCACAATATGCTAACTATACGCTCCAGTTCCTGCGTGACCAAATAAAAATTCTATTAGCGACCCTATTCATTAGGCCTGGCTATTAATTATTCAGGTAAGTACATGATTGGAATAATGATGTCTACATATGATTAAATACTGCATTGAAATTGAAGACCACACGGAAAGATTCTTGTACAAAAAATAATAATAGGTATGTAGGTTTATTTATTATCTAGACTAGGTATGCAAGACCCAGTTAACATGTCACGATGGAGCTCAGATAAGCATGTTCGCACACGCATGTCAGTACAAATGGCTAATTAAATCCCGTAACAAACGCAGGTATTTTAAGCGAAACACCAAGAAATAGTATACACACAGTTTATTTCTAATAACTTGAGAATTCACACAAAACATCGATCAGTAGAGCCGCTCGGCATTGCGGAACTGAACACTGCAGGCTGAGCCCTGCCGCCCGCGCACCGGGAAGAGGCGTACGTACACGCAGGTAAGCAAGGACCTCGTAGTTTAGGATTTACTGTAGTCGCTCTTATAGTATGTGCTCTGGAAAGCATGTACGAAGGGCAACGTGATCGATCTAATGATATGTTTGACATTTATTTACAACTCTGGTCTAGTCTCATTATAATCGAGTTATAGATGCTATTACTGTAGCTACTTAGGAATAAGATAACCCGGTATTGTACTCTTCCATTTCACTTTTGTTTAAAGGTGAGATGTAGGTACTATACTATGAATACCTAAGTGCTTTTTTGCTTCTTCATATTATCTAGTAGTAGTAGTAGTAGTAATACTGGTAAGTATACCAGTAATATCTTATGAAGAGCCGTGGTAGCCTACTTGGTAGAACGCTTGCCTCTCACTTTGAAGTCGCAAGTTCGAATCCAGCACAGGCTAAACCAATGATTATTTATCGAATTTGTTTTCGAATCCATGTTTGGATCAGCTGTGAAAGAAAACGTGAGGGTACCCATATTCCCGAGAAATCCATTTTCGGAGGTATATTAAGTAACCTAACCTAACCTAACTTCCTGTATTGGGTTGATTTTCCCTTCGCGGGTTGGAAGGTCAGACAGGCTGTCGCTTCTGTAAAAAACCGGACCTGTAAAATTTTCAGGTTACACTTAATTTTATGCTATAAAGCAACCCGTCATTATAGTGTAGAGTTCTTTACCTAATCATAATGTCACTATCGTCGCCTTATACTAGAGAACACCACAGAGAAAAAAACATAAGTTACAGTTACAAGAGAACGAAGCTATATAGTAGCGAAAGTTGAGTGACTAATGAGAAGACAATGCTGTCAATACGTCCTCTGTCGATGATGCAAAGGAATGCAATGTGGACACCGTAACTGAAACGTTCCTTTCGCAAAATAGAAGAATTCGCCTTTGGCAATCGATGGAGGGGACTAAGACAAAGCGGATTGTTAGTAATAGAATGGACAGTATAAGGGTGCTTGTAATCAATTTGGATATGAACACAAGAAATATAAAAAAAAAATAACCATACTATCGAACATATTCCTTTTTTGAAATCGAATAAAAATTATTTACATGATAGACCGTCCGTCCAACAAGGCAATGCGGCCAGCATAATGAGCACTTTTGGATAGGGCTGTCTCCGAAGAGATCTTTTTGAATTAGTTATTCTTTTGTTTTATATTTTTATACTTTTTCAACGCTTCCAAATAATTCTGTCCAAACAAAATTTACTTATTATTGAGATAGCCCCAAGTAAACTTTTGCGTTTATAACTGTTTGATTGAATTTTGATCATGGTTTTGCTTTTTATCCTTTTGATATTCCAAAGAAGATTGAAAACCAATATTGACATAGAAATATGAAATTCTTCGAACAACAGATCGGAGACAAAGATAGGTAGGTTGGTACAAGCATAATAAAGGCGGTGGTGGTTGCGCAAACAACTGAAATTCAGTCTAGACGGCGGGTCTGGGGAATTGTGCTGGAGTTACATGCTCCTTGTTTATGCTCATTGCATGTTACAGCACGGAGCTTTGTTATGTGGAGCGAGTTTTTTGTATGTTCTTCGTACACACCACCTTGGTGTAAAATTGCGGGGGATCTTGATATACATATTATACGTACTAAGAAGTGTGCTAGTTATTTAATAAAAACATACAATATTGGTGTCTATTCTGGCGGACACAGGCTTAGCTTTAGCTTGAATTTTAGTTTTAAATTAGCGCTGTTCTTCATCTAAAATAAAAGAAAGAGATGAAGCTAGTTTTAGTCTTGTCGAATTAAGTTAAAATTAATTTGGTGGTTGCCCGAATTGGCGGTATTATAGACATAAGTCTATGTTCGTAATCTCTAAACAGGACTTGCTTCTCAAACAGAGAGTTCCAGTTCTATCGAGTTATTAACTTATCTTAAGTGCAATTTGCACTAACACCAGTTTGCTCAACCGTTACAGACGTCGGTCTAACAGCAAGCAGGTGAAACGTGGGTACTAGGTTCACCTTCCGATGGATGTAACTCTGACTGGCGCTATTTGGAATGTAGTCGTGTGTTTTGTTATGATTGTAATCTCTAAGGGAGTGGACAGGGCGACAAGTAATTAGAAGATCATTCGCAGCCACTTTTGGTACAAAATCTGGGTCAAGGTAATCAGATCAGACCGTCGCCCATGTTGAAAATTCCTGTCAATTTTTACGACATGCCTGGAAAGATAAGCAGCTGAACGCGTTCTATCTTTTGTATTAGCTTTCAATCTAACACAAACAATTAAAAAATAAGTGAGTAAACAAGTTCTGAAACGTAGATGCATCGCGTGCATGAACGTAGTTGCAAATTGACTAGATTTGTTTACTTGTTATAGTGTAATTTGCTTCAAAATGGCTGTCTATGGTAATCATATTACTATAGCTTTGAAAGAAGCCTTATTCGGAGTAGTTCTTACAATGTAAGATACGTCTTAGCAGTCTACGAGTTTCGTAGGTCAAAGACAAATTATGCAATTCTGATTAGGTACTAAATAAAAACAGATGTAAAGGTGATAAAAACGTTTTCTTTTCTCTATTTAACTTGTTTATTAATTTTAATAATGAAAAATGTAATAAGTGCGACATTTTGTCACGTCTTTCTATGACGTCACAGGTTACATTTTCATAGTAAATTCCATAGTCATTTCGCGTTTTGACAATTAGTAAAAAAGGAATCTTTACTTTTACTGCTAAGAATGAAACATGTGTGTGAGTGTTTTACTACGAAATCCACTTTGAGAATTGTTGCTCTATACTACACATACAATACAAGTTTGAATATAATATCAAATAAATATTAGACTAATTTGACTACTCGAGTTTATCGACCAAAGTTCGTGACAAGCAAATGAACATAACGTTCTATCGATAAATAAATTGTATATTCTATGTATAATGATTTCCTATTGTGTTGTTAAAAAGTAATTTTGCTTGTTATAAATATTATTATTATCAACGTAGGTATAAATGTGAAGAGGAGAATGATTAGCCAATCAATTTGTAGTACAACACGTTATCTCCTCAATTTGATATTTTATAGAGGTATTATAATGCCTGAAACATCATTTGTCGTCACTTTATTCGAAATTCAAGTTTGTTATAGATTTCTGAATTTTCCCCTTCGTTTTTTCTGACTTTCCTGAAATGAGTAGTCAGTCTTCTTCTCGGTCAGGGTTACTATTGAGCCGCCAAAGGTCCCTGACATGGCTCATGTAAATATAACGTCCTTGGTTCAGTAAAACAAGCCCTTACATAAAAACAAATTTTCGCAGTACGGAGTGACACTATATGCACGTAAACTAGGATAGCGCTAAGCTTGGTATTTGATTTGTCAGAAAGGATTAACGAACTGTACAACGACAGAATGCCAACCCATCTTCAAAAAATATAGATACTTGTAAAGTTAAATAAAGCAAACATCAAAACAAAAAAACAAATTTTATTAGAAATTAGTCATGTAACATAATCAGAAACATACGTAACTTCGTCAAGTCTAACTAGGCGTTAAAGTGTTCTGAGCATGACCTGGTTCAAACGAACCCACTACACTAGCGGCATTGCCCCGTAGCACAGCCACTGATAGGCGTTGGACCAGGTAAGACACAGACCTAGGGTCACCCCCTCTGACTTTGAGTCTCCGGCCGATCTCCCTGATCAATTCCCTCGCCTCACTACCCCAATATCAAAATTATTTCGTTCGTCTTTGGAAAATAAAACGTAGCGCGATTTACCTATTACTTACCGGATGTTTTCGAAGTTATTCAAAAGACACAACCAGCAAATATTATTGTAAGATGTGATAATATTGTCAATAAGCGCATATACGTACAGCATTTTTTTTAATTCACAAGTCAATGTCTCAAAAATGATGTATGGTAAATTGATTATCGACTTTGTATGGAAGATCAAATAACTCCGTGAGTCACCAGACTGAATCTGACGAGTGTTTGCACAGTTTTAATGGCACTCAGTGGAAAAGAACCAGGGGCGAGGCTTTTGTGTGAATTATTAATTCAGGTAAGTATTAAAAAAATCTCTAAGTACCTCTTAAGGATGAGATTTACGTCGCTAAGAGATTTTTATAGAGATATAGGTTACCCTCCGAAGTGCCTCGAGCGAACTTGTAGATTATACGCGTTATTGTAGATGATGTCACTACTCAGATATGGTACCTACCTTCACAAACTTAAATCCAGTAAGCAAATTTTTATTTTATCTGGATTCTAGACACTACCTAAGGCAATGCTTTAGATGAATCCACATCGATACTAACTACTAGGTGGTATTGTTTGTGAGATTGACAAACAGGTTTGAAATATGTAGGTAAATATGAATTAAGACACAAATAAACTGGAGTTTATATAGACTGCAGTTTTGTCGTCGCAGCATAGGGTAAGGAACAATACTACGTATAGATTAGCAACTCTCCGCTCCCCACCAGCGGCTGAGCTAAGTTTACCTCACTCCCCCACGAACATAGTGTAGTCTTCAATCGTATGGCGTCAGACGTCACACACACAGGTGCGCGTGTACGATAACGTCAATGTGTAGTGTCTTTGTAAACCGAGGTGATTTGTCCGGGGTGTGGTGTCAGTCAGGTAACTGGGATTTTAACTAGTTTTTATATGTATGATTTCACGTTTCGGTCCGTTTTTATTTGTTTTTGAACATCTACTGAACAGAGAATAAAGGCTCAAAAAGTTTCCATATAATAATTATAATGTATTTTATACAGCCGTCAAAAGCTGTCATCTGCGCAGGACAAGTTTAAATTAAGTGCGTAAGCCTGCGCGCATACATATTATATATACACACTCTCTTGTCCGCCCACTTCTTAGCCTGGTGGAACCCGTGGAACGGATAGCCGATACGGCTGGAGGAGTATATAATGGATTTTCTACAAATAGCTGTGCCATAATCACAGACAAAGGACTGGACGTGGCAGGAGTAATGTATAGTGACGCAGAGGTCTGCACTTGACGCAAAACTTCGACGAGAGAAGGTTCGTTGGGCACCTCGTCTCACTAACTAGGGTAGTAAGATGACTGATTACTTCTAGTGGCCGATGAAGGTTCGGTTTTAGGCCGAAGGTTGTGGCGATAGCGATTAATCGGCAATCGGCTTCGGCCAAAAATCGACCTTCGGTCGGAAACTAATTATTTCCTAGATTCATCTTTTAATCGACCTTCACAGGAAGAACTGGAGTGATATCAAATTACCCGCAGTAGATTGCCCGTAGCTTTGTGACCTTGACTTATTTTAAGTTATACCTACTAGTACATAAATAGTTTTGTCTGTGTAGCCTTTGGCATTATCTCGATAGCTCGAGAGTTTTATTGAGTTGCTATTGGCAGAATGATACTATAATTTGATGTTAATCTTCTATCGTGTGGGTTGTAAGATGGATTACCAACCTCATCAACCCTGGGGTATTATTGAGCCGCCAAAGGCCCCTGACATGGCTCATGTAACGACTAACGGATCATCTTACTTTCGGACAATCAGGTGATCAGTCTGTAATGTCCTAACCAAACTATGTATCAAAGAGTATTTTTTATGTTATTTCCCCACTGGGATTTGAACCCGGGACCTCCGGATCGTGTGCCTAACGCTCAACCACTGGATCACGAGGCCGTTTGTGACGTTAATGCCTCTACGGGTTTTGTTTCTTTTGAACAATGATAAGCCTCTCTTGTACTAAATGTGCTGCTTTCGTTTATTAATCTGTCTCTCCTATACTTGTATAGAAGAGATCACTTTTACTTTTAACGATAACGACCGAACTATATTCGGTTCTCAAACTTGTTCTTTTGTGGGCGCGAAATAGTTACAAGTTTATCTTTTTGAGCAAGTAATAATCGTCCAATGATGTCTGATGCAAGTTTACAAAGAGATAAGTTAAAAAAAGCGTAAAAGAAAGATGTGGTTTATCTTTTACTTTGAAGATTGTTTGGTCGTTATTTCTGGATTTAGGTTTCTACTTTCTCTAATTTCTTTACTAAGTAACTGTCGCATTTATAACATAATCAGTTTATCAAATGTAGAAGAAACTAATCAATTGACATTGAAGCAATGTTTAGCTGAGTCACGTAGTAGAAAGCTATAGCCAACGATGTTGTTAATAGTCACTGAATAGATCATCGTGACATCGTAATAAAAACACTCATTTTACATTAACAGCTGAGAGATCGTCGTAAAATTTACCATATTCATAAAAGAACAAGGTCTATAGTATCTAGTCGTTTGGTTTGAATCCATCTTTGTAGGAAGACAAAGAAGTGTATGATTCTTGAGCGTATTTAGATAGCGAGAGATAGGAAAGCCTATAAAGATTTACGGGTAATGGAACGTTTACAGACGTGATAAGAGAAGCAGTTGAAAGTTAATTATTATGAAATTTTAATTCTATATAATAGACACAGTAATTGTCTAGCTGGTAGGAACTCTCAATGTTGCTTGCAGGCCTTATAACATTGAATTAAAGAACGGAAGGATCAGATGCGTTAAAATAGCCACATCGAAGCAATTCATCTAAGAAAGCAAAATTGCTATTATCGTAGATGGCTTGCTTCCATGTGGCCTTTTTAACCCCCCCGGTGTTCTAAAAACGCCACATTGAAGCAATTAATCTAAAAAGCAATATTGCAATTAGACATTTGCGCACGTAAAACTAAATGCGGAATATCGACAAATGTTAAATAGCAATGTTGCTTTTTTAGATGAATTGTTTCTATGTGGCCTTTTTTAATCCGCCTTTATCTGATATCACACGAATTTCCTTTTGAAGGAAATAATTTTTAGAACTATGTGTGTTCCTGTAACTGATTATACCTTACCGAGGATATATCGAGAGATAATATACCGAGTGTTAGTGACATCGTAAAGAAAACTTTGAGGGATGATTTAGACCATGATTCTGAGTCGATATCAAGTGGAATTTTCCATCGCAAAAGTATGGAACTGAAAGTTTAATTAAAAAAAAACCACCATCATTTTCATGAATTTTGATATTAACTCGGAATCATGGTCTGAAACATCCCCCACAGTATCGGTACGATGTGACTAACACCCTGTATATTATTTTATTATTTATTTATTTGTTCATAAAGCATGGTGCAATAAAGATATTACCATTTAAGTAGTGTACCTACAAGAATCTCAGTCATTGCCGCAATTTGGCATGCAAAAATAATTTATAAAACTTATTTACGGTAAAAAAATACATATTATATACGGTTTCAAGAAGCAAAATCAATATATATAACATAACATAAAAAATACTTTATAGCACAAACAGGAAAAAACAAAATACAAAACAAAAGAGAAATAGAATAATATATGTCGTAACAGTGGGGGGTGTCGGTCGTAACATTATCATCAGAATGGAGGGTGGGCGTTAGAAGACAATAATGGCCGTCAATAGTATCACAATCATTTTATTTACTTCCACATAGTTCTTGTATCACGATTAGATAAAGTCACAGAATAAGATACACACTCACGGCAACGTCACGGTATTCGTAATGGTTACACAGTCTCTCGTTATCTAGCGCGCATAAGGACGTTAGCGCGAAGGGGCTACTCGCCCTCTACTTGCCCTCCACCACCCATGGTTCCTATATTCGGACCGAATCATCGGGACATGTGAACGTACTTGCTAGGTACTCTTTTCCGATCACACTTTCTTGACGTCCCTACAAGTTATAGGTGAGCGACTATAGCACTCCACGTTCCGATCGTAATTATTCGACACGTCCGCTCAAGACGATGGTTCGCGGTAGACTGCCCGACTATAACGGCAGTGCACGTCCGCTCGACACGACGACTCTGTAGTGACTCCCCCGACTTCACCCCGCTCTGCTCGTACGCCACCTGACGTCAGAGCGTTGCAACTTCATGATGGAAGTGTTGCAACTTCATTATAGTGTCTAATTTGATCAATTTCTCTTCTTTATTCATGTCTAACTCCGACACGGCCATCCTGCGTGACACACGTCCTCGTGTGTTAATCTGAAACAATATACCACAGCACAGTATCCAAGTTCGCTCGGTCATTTCTGACCTAACATGAGACTCTATAAAGGACTCTACATGAGCTCTACTTGTGACTCTACACGAGCTCTACTTGTGACTCTACACGAGCTCTACTTGTGACTCTACACGAGCTCTACTTGTGACTCTACACGAGCTCTACTTGTGACTCTACACGAGCTCTACTTGTGACTCTACACGAGCTCTACTTGTGACTCTACACGAGCTCTACTTGTGACTCTACACGAGCTCTACTTGTGACTCTACATGAGCTCACATTACATCATGATAAATCATCAACTAACAATACACGGACCATTGACCAGTATTCACACACTATAAACAACCAAACTTGAAAATCCAATTACTCTTTACACATCGGTCGTTACTATCACCTAAACGAGCGATAGTAACTCATGCCACTCTACTGAGCGACGATATCTCAAAACCAGGCGTCACTACCACCTAAATCGAGCGGTAGCAACTCATGCCACTCTACTGAGTGACGATATCTCACAACCAGGCGTCACTACCACCTAAATCGAGCGGTAGCAACTCATGCCACTTACACCAAGTGACGATATCTCACAACCAGGCGTCACTACCACCTAAATCGAGCGGTAGCAACTCATGCCACTTACACCAAGTGACGATATCTCAACACAGTCGTTGCTGCCACCTAAACCGAGCGACAGCAACTCATGCCACTTACACCAAGTGACGATATCTCAACACAGTCGTTGCTGCCACCTAAATCGAGCGACAGCAACTCATGCCACTTACACCAAGTGACGATATCCCAACACAGTCGTCACTGCCACCTATATCGAGCGACAGCAACTCATGCCACTTACACCAAGTGACGATATCTCAACACAGTCGTCACTGCCACCTAAATCGAGCGACAGCAACTCATGCCACTTACACCAAGTGACGATATCTCAACACAGCTAGCACACAAACTTTACATCTTAGTTGGTAGAATAGTGGTCAATGGGTTACAAAATTTCTTTTACATCACCAATTTCTAATTTGTGCAGTTCGACTAATTCTACCGGAGGTCAACTTGACTTAGATTCAGGTACAATGTCATGACCAAATACAAAGTCAACATGACATCCAGGCCTCGACCGCATACCTGTAGTTTCTAAGACGAGCAGCACAAAAGTGGCTGCAGCCCCGAACACTACAAGTGCACAGCTTCCTATCAGAGTTGCTCCGAAACAGGTCAATCATAGCTTTCATTACTCAATTAAATCAACCAACATTACACATCTACTGCAAAGCACAACAGACTGTAATATTCCTCCCCAAACTGCGGTTACGCTACAAAACAGTCATGAGTCACAACATCCCCTCCCGGGATGGCCACCATGGTCCACGACCACAAAACGACAGAGCACCCTGCTCTCACACACACAAGTCATAAAGTCACAATGTAGCGACCAACACCTCGAGGAAATATTACCGCACTTAAACAATTACCAATTCGGTATTATCATTATTTAGAATGTTTTGCTCCAATTTTCTCACTAATGATTTACTGTTTCGGGCATTTTCTAAGCCTATTTCATTTAAGTAATCATAATCCAAATGATTTTACTTCAGAATGTTTACTTCACTTCATTACGATTTCCAATTTAACTAAAGTTAACAAAAGAGAACTTTCTTTTCAATTTTCTAAGTCCTAATTTTGTATGGGACCCTTTTTGCGACACCCCGACCACTATATTCGTTTGTATCCTATTAAAACTTCCCATATTTCAAATCAGGTAAAACAGATACGACTCACCAGGACTTATAAGAATTTCCAATAAAAGATCAACCACTGGTCTTGTGACATGGTTTAGGTCTTCAACAACACCAGCGCAGCAAGTCCGGCTGGTATACAACTCGCTGCCATGATGTCGTCACTTTACACGGCTACAGCTCAGCCCGCACCACTTACATCGCCGCTAGCAATCCACCAGTTGCCGAACCACGTGGCAAGTTATGACATGAAACAAAAGAATTCACTGTATTATCGTATTCACATGACTTTCTTTCAATCAGTTTAAAAAGATTACAATAAAGAATGTTGAATATTGAAACATTTGATGAATGACGGTAGATTACAAAACACGTTATTTAACAAGACATCATATCATGACTAACCTCCACCCGCTTGGAGTGAGAAAATACAACTTTAACCACGCAGGTTAAGCGTGTCTACACCAATTCGAAATATTTTTAAACCAAAATACAAAGATTTGACAATGATGAAAACAGATTGGAAAACGCGGTATGATTGACACGGATTGACACAATATGTCTCGTCAATTTTGTTTTTTAAAAAATCAATTTCCTCATTATTAGAAACGAACATTCACATAGCAATGAAATCAATAACAATAAGGTTCCAGTATGAAAACGACTCACCGTAATAACAGTTTCCAAGTTGAGGTACCATAATTTCCAAACACGACTGCATACATTACGGAAATATTGTGATGTTCACCCCATCATATCTTACGGCATGTAGTGATGTCGATCATTAACAAGGTCCAGGTCACTTCAAATTCAGGTCCATCTCCAAATTCAGGCATGGCTGTAGACTACATCTTCATCACGTGGTCACACGAATGTGATAATCATCATAATCTTCTTCTGATTGTGATAATCGAAACTTGCATTGTCTTGTTGTGAACGTCACATCACGTTGTCTTCATCCAAGTTCACTAATCCCACTTCTGATGTCGTAGCAGTGTGGGTGTCGCGTAACATTATCATCAGAATGGAGGGTGGGCGTTAGAAGACAATAATGGCCGTCAATAGTATCACAATCATTTTATTTACTTCCACATAGTTCTTGTATCACGATTAGATAAAGTCACAGAATAAGATACACACTCACGGCAACGTCACGGTATTCGTAATGGTTACACAGTCTCTCGTTATCTAGCGCGCATAAGGACGTTAGCGCGAAGGGGCTACTCGCCCTCTACTTGCCCTCCACCACCCATGGTTCCTATATTCGGACCGAATCATCGGGACATGT
Organism: Pectinophora gossypiella; assembly: GCF_024362695.1. NCBI lineage: Eukaryota > Metazoa > Arthropoda > Insecta > Lepidoptera > Gelechiidae > Pectinophora > Pectinophora gossypiella. The sequence continues at coordinate 15,587,425 of NC_065407.1, forward strand.
GAACGTACTTGCTAGGTACTCTTTTCCGATCACACTTTCTTGACGTCCCTACAAGTTATAGGTGAGCGACTATAGCACTCCACGTTCCGATCGTAATTATTCGACACGTCCGCTCAAGACGATGGTTCGCGGTAGACTGCCCGACTATAACGGCAGTGCACGTCCGCTCGACACGACGACTCTGTAGTGACTCCCCCGACTTCACCCCGCTCTGCTCGTACGCCACCTGACGTCAGAGCGTTGCAACTTCATGATGGAAGTGTTGCAACTTCATTATAGTGTCTAATTTGATCAATTTCTCTTCTTTATTCATGTCTAACTCCGACATATATATTATATTTTTTCTTCTAGTTTTTTTCTTGTACATGATCTGTGTTTGTGTGTGCAATGAAGTGTTTATTAATTCAGTCATTCATCAATATCTTACATACTTTCAGAAAAATAATAGGTATTCATTTGACCGTATTACTTTTTATTTGGAAAGCAAATAATATTGCATTCAAATATTTACTTTTTAAAAGTCAAATGTAAGCGAATGACTAACACAAAATGGCGTGACAAAAGTATTACAATATTATAATAGTTTTGTTAACCTCATTGCCAACAATGTATTTTTAATTATTTTTCTCATATATTTCTTACTAAAACTATCAGGGAAATGTAATTTAGATAACAAAGCGGTAACGGTTGTTAGTTTATTATACTGCTAATGTAAGTGTGATAAACAAAGAGAAGGAATAGCGTTTCGTATAAAGAAGAAATAAAGTTCTTGCCATTTCGTATACAAAAAATTAAATAAAAAAATAATAAAAGTAAGAAAATAAAGCGAAACCGGCCACACAGATGACAGAAACGATGACGATGTAAGAAAAAAATATTAGCCTCTGTGCATTTTAACATTATTCTTAGTTAGAGGACCATAATTAAATATTACATTATTTATTAAAGATTATTTCTCTCCATGTTATAATGAACTCTAAATCTAAAATTATGAAGTTTCTTTTTCATAATTCACAAGCCAATTTAATTAAAAAAGGAAAACATAAAATAAAACAAATCAAAAATAAAATAAAATTATTTACAATAAAAATCTTTAAAAATACGACGAACAAATAACGCTAACGGGAGTCCGCTAATGGTAACTTGACTTCACTGAAGTGTTTTACACTACATTTGGTGTACACTAGTTCCAAGTCGACAAAAACTGGACAATACCTCGACCAACACTACACTCGGTCTTATTACCTTCTTTGGAAGTACACTAGACTTCAAAATAAAAATCACGCATTGAAAACATACGATCAAGTCACTACCATTTAAGGAAGTAACGGAATCAGCAGTTATGAACAGACATTATCACATTTGTTACCTCAGATAATAGAAGTGTTACCGTCTGCGATGACGATGACAAATACTTGTGTTATGATAAAATGATTGCATAACAGTATCGCGAGTAACATAACGTAATGACGGCGCACGCGTCGCCGCGTCGCAGGCGCAGCCTACAAGATGGCCATCTATCACTTTGTTGAGACAGCCGTAGTTGATAATCGCACGCGGATTGGCCTGCGTCAATGCCATTGCAGCTGACTTTATACTTGACACAGTTATCTGCCCTGCTCTAATGTTCAACATTTTATAACAAAGCTCCAAATACAATCGCCAGGCCATTTCGTGCTCTACCGAGTAAAAGGAACGCAGCGAAAGATGTACGAAATTGTACTTATATTAACGTATTTTCAGCGTCGTGATTTGATTAATTTAAAAGACATTTCACGAGTACCGGGGCGTAAAATCTATGGAGGACTATCTCTTTTGTGACGTGCTAAAGTAATCTTGAGAATTTGTAAATAGTTACATGCCGGTAATTTGTAGGTTGCAAGATAACGACCTTTGCATGCCCAGGTCATTGCTCAACGAAGAAAAACATTTCGTCAATACATTAGTGTGAGAATGTTTATAGATTTACCAAGCAATGTGTTTAAACATGAAGACATGCCATTCCTGTCTAGTCACTTTTGAATTCAAAACATGACAATAATAGTGAATATTGAACAACAGTAAATATTACAAAATAATACAAAAACTCTTTATCGCACAATCCCACAAGAAAAACTTATTAAAATATAATAAACGTTTTATTTTCTTTTACAAACGTTTTCTTTTAATGTGAACATAAACAGTCATCGCGTGAAGTGACAGTTTCAGCGATAATAGTAAGTAATTTGTTTAAGTGTATACTTTATTAGTCACAGATTAGTTAGACATAAGCAGTAGTATACAGGGTGTTAGTGACATCGTAACCAAAACTGAGGGATGATTCGGGCCATGATTCTGAGTTGATATCAAGTGGAATTTTCCGTCGCAAAAGCATGGAACTGAAAACAATCAGAATCATGGTCTGAATCGTCCCCCAGTATTCGTTACGGTGTCCATAACACCGATACGTACTTGTATGGGTACCTGTACGTACTAGTACGGGGTGTAAGTGACATCGTAACGAAAATCAGGGGAATGATTTAGCTCATTATTCTGAGTTAATATCAAGTAGAATTTTCCATCGCAAAAGTATAGAATTGTAATTAATTAAAAAACACAAGCGTCATGAATTTTCCTACGGAAAATTACACTTGATATTAATTCAGAATCATGGTCTGAGTCATTCCCCTCAGTATTGGTTACGATGTCACTAACACCCTGTTTGAGGGAAAATTGTTTAGATAACGGGCGTATTCAATGTGAAGGCGTAATCGCGAAACATGGCTATCATACGGGCGATTGCGTGACAAAATGAGAATACATGTCGTGTAATCGTGTTAATGAAGTGAATTATCGCACATTATGGCGACACCGCTGTTATACGAAAATTAAATTATTTTTGAAGTGTAATGTGTTCCAATCGCACGCAGTCAGAATTAAATTTATTATATTCCGTACATTACAATTATTTTAACTAATTTCGTGCTTTATCTATGGCTATTAAGAGCTATAACTGTGTTTTTCTTAAATGAATTAGATATTTCAATTCAGATTTAGATTTATTATGACAGATCATAAACATAAAACTCTGTTATATGAAAACATACGTGTGTGCAGTAAGCGAGTGACGTTAACGTTGCAAATAATCATTTCATAAACAGTAAAAATACAAACTTTTTGATTTTCAAAACTAATAGTACAGTCAAGGCTTCTGACCTTTATACAATATTGTATAGTTAATACACACACCATATTATAACCTTGGGTTTCGAATTCTGATGACGTTGCGTTGGCCACTGACCTCCACGATGCAGTAGGTCACTTTCTCTGAAGATGGCAGGTCAACTCGCAGAAAGTGTGTCGTTGTTACATCACGGATTTGGGTTGTGAGCCACGAAAGCAATATGAAGGCCAAGGAATGTTCGATTTTTAAAACGAGAAACCTTCGCTGATAAAGGAACTGTTCACCTCGTTATTATTAAAATCAATCATATTGAGAAACGCAACAACCATGGTCAACACTTCGAGTACAAATCATATCACCCTGTCATTTCTTCTATGACATATGACTATTTGCATATCGTCACCTTATAGTAAATATATGTTCTGAGAGTACTATTCAGAAGCGGAGAACAGGAGTCCTAGTACGGCTTGGAAATAGACAACTCTGGGCGCCATCCCGCTCGCGTCAAACAGAGTACTGTGGGACGGAGGGCAAGAGGAAAACCACTGCTCTATTTTTCCCTAATTTCCAGCATGGAGAATGCTACATATAAATTAGTGATGATGATAGTAAATACCTACCTGGTAAGCGCCTTTCTAAAGAATCACATTCTGGTGTGTTTTTCTTTAACGAAACATAGAAATAATACTACGTATAACCATAGAATAATACGACGACACTTCAATTTATTTTCATTAATTTCAATCCTGGTAATAATTAAAACCACAAATTTTGACCTGAAACTAGCCATCTATTTTGTTGATAATAGTCACATCCGAATCCGAAATCCGAAAAATAATAATATTTTTTGGCATGGCAATATTGTAAGGAATTGAATGGCCGACGCTTCCCGCGAAAGTGTATTTTAATTACAATTTAATTAAATAGTGACATGGAATAAACTGGTGTTTTGCTGCAATTGGAACTAGAACCCTCGACCTCTCACCATCTACTACACCTACAGTCCACACACACCAAGAGCCGAACACCGAATTTGTTTTTTGAAAAATGCGCTTACGATGGCTAAGTATAAGGTGATGATATGGGACTGTACAAGTTTTCTTTTCAAACCTAAACATGAATGGAAAGCAAATAAATCATTTTGTAAAGTAACATTTATGATCAGAATTAAAACACAATAACGGGTTCACATAAGTAGGGATATGAGACTCCCATATGGTTCGGTAAGAACCCGTTTTTATGTGTTTTAATTATGATAATAACCGCGTAAAACCGCGTGTGTTTTTGAATTTAAACTTAAAATAATTTATGATCAGAGTTCTACTCATAAACTGTTCATACATTGTTCTATTATGTTAATACTTAATCCTTTTACTTCAATCTCTTTTGAGCATTAATTTTTTTGCGGTAATCAATTATCTTTTATGAGGATCATGCTTCATAACATCATGGCAGACTTACGCGCAGGCCATTGCTTATAGGACTCGTAATGGCATTTGATATTAAAATGTTTTTGCCGTAATAACCACCACGCCCGGAGAGTTTGTGGTCGTATGATGGAATTCCACGGACAAAGCGGAGGTACTATACCCTGAATTAATCATGTCGCATAATGACGTCAAAGGAAGAATGGTAGTGAAACGGCCTATTAATTATGTATAAGGTAGTCAACTGTTTTTTCTTTTCATCAACCTACTAACATGAAAATTCTAAAGATTAAGGGTGTTGGGACTCTCACTCAGCAGCAATAGATGGCGAAAGTGTAGCGGTGATCGAAATTATATTTTTTGTGATAGATAAACTAAGCTAAATGAGCTCTACACCTTTTTGCCACTACTTGAAGGTCTAGAGAACCTACAAAAAATAAAAAAATACTATAAATCCTTTTTTTGAGGAGCTCGGTGGCGCAGCGGTAAACGCGCTCGGTCTGCGATTGTTGAAGTTAAGCAACTTTCGCAAAGGCCGGTCATAGGATAGGTGACCGCAAAAAAAAAAGTTTTCATCTCGAGCTCCTTCGTGCTTCGGAAGGCACGTTAAGCCGTTGGTCCCGGTTGCATTAGCAGTCGTTAATAACCATCAATCCACACTGGGCCCGCGTGATGGTTTAAGGCCCGATCTCCCTATCCATCCATAGGGAAGGCCCGTGCCCCAGCAGTGGGGACGTTAATGGGCTGATGATGATGATAAATCCTTTCTATTTTCTTCAGGTTTACTCTGGATCTTGTCAACTTCCTACTTAAATGTTATTTTTATTACTTATTATTAGAAACGAATCTATTGTTGGTGAGCGAGGGTCCCAACACACTTAATTTGCAATCTGCTTTCCAGTATGTCATCTAACGCCTTTTTTAGGATGAGTTTGAGGCATTTGTATGTAGCTGATCGAAGTTTGTACGCCACTTGGAACATGTGACATCACGTGTTCCTATTTCCATTTCTGTTTAACTCCTTGATTTCGGGTGGTTGCAACTATTGCATTTTTCAACGAAATTCCATTCTGTTGTTATGTCTATTTTGGAACTATAATGAAAACCCTATAGATTTACCTTAACATTTAATCATGTATAATTTACTATCTACATTCTTTTTTAAACGTTTTTTTTATTCCATCATGATGCCTAGTGAAGCTAATCTATGAGATTTTCTATTTTAGAAATATTCTCAGTGTCAAGAAAGAAATTTGATACCTACTGATTTTTCCTCTATTTTATTTACATTACATATTAGTGTGTTGCTGAAGATGCAGTTTTGAGTACGCTCACGTCTATGCAAGAGGATCTACAAGATACGAAGTAACTTAATTTACTACGCCCGTCTTTCCTTGAACGTGTTGGATATCTTGAATAACCTCATTTGAACCGTTGGAAGTAGTTGGATACGAGTAATCTATGAGTCACTTCTGTTTACAATTCCCCCTAATAAATTGGAGGGGATAGAGTTTACGTATGTTAGGTTACGTAGTTCTTCACAATATAATTTCAAGATAAGTAACTTGTAACGTAAACAATATCGTTTATTATTTATAAATACAGATAATACTTTTATTGCTTCTATTTTATTGTACAACGTCTTGTAGTCAATTTTAACGTCAAGTTTCGAATGCATTCGTTCAAATGCGGAGCTCAAAAGGCAAAATCAACTAGAATTAGAATGACTTTGACTAAAGACTCCATAAAAGCTTTACGAATCGTAAAATAAATCAAGTTTTTTCAAGCTGAAGGTCATGAGAGTGACTTATCTAATTTTGTGATGTTATGAGTATCTCCTTTGTGACCTTACAGTCAAAGTTGGCGAGCGGACAGTGACAGTTGTATATTAATCATAATAATTAGACCTTTTAGATCACCACATATGGGCGTTGAAGTCACCTTGAAAATTTTATGACTATAATTATTATTTATGACAATTACTTCAGTCTTTAAGGACTCCTATAATTGCGCAGTTCGTGTGGAGTTGGATTCGTTCGATTGTATGTTATTAAAACGATGTTTAAAATATTAATATCTTTTGTACGTCACGGCAAATGGTAAGTGGACAGTTATTATGTAAGTTCTATTTTGATTAACTGAAAAATGTATCGGTAATAGACGTAGAATACTCAAATAATTTAATTTTCGATTTGACTTTAATCTGACTGTAGTAAAAGATAAACTAATCGTGACTTTAAATGAAGGAGAAATTAAATTTAGAGAAGACGAGAATCGAGATGAATGGTGGCTATTTTGGTGCTTCATTGGAAGGTCAATAGAAAGTGCAAGCCTAGTAGGGTTGCGTTGCCACCTTCAAGAGAGTATTTTTTTTATAAATTATCAAAATATTAGTACTTTCCGAACGTGCAGCGAAATAAAAAATACGTACACACATTTTTGGATACGTTTGGTTTGTAAGATACGTTATATTAATTTCAAAGGCTGGTTAATCTATATTCAGGCGACTAAATGAAAAAAATAAACCAGCTATAAAATGTAGTAAGTAGATAACTAGATGATACATTTGCGTAATACATTGCTTTTCATCATCCTCATCAATTAGCCCGCATCATCGCACTGCTGGGTATATGCCTCCTCCATTTTGTACCAGTCTTTCTAGTCAACTAAATATAATATAATATAACATAAATATACCCTATTTGCAGGACACAGACCACTCTGAACACTCCCCCATACCTTCCCCTTTCATTTTGTTTTTTTTTTTTTAAATTACAGGATAATACACTCAAATGTAGTATGGGTGGCTACCCTAGTGTGGAGTAGCATTTTGGCGCGCATTGTCTTGACTCATAAGTATCATAACTCATAGGGTATTCTAGTCGAAAGGCGCTTAGCTTCTCACTTTACACCTGCTGCAATATCTCCGTGTTATCATTAAGAATAATCTATTTATAAATCGTGCATGTGGCCGATATCTATCTGCAATTTATAGCTGTTCTATATAAACAATCTTTGGATATTTGATTTGTGATTTCCATAAACTCTTTACTTTTCGTTGGTTATGCAAAAACACGCAGTTTTCTAACGTAGATTCAAAACTGTTAGGTTTGTTAGTAATATAATGCAGCTTGTGCGAAAGATTGTTAGATACCTTACTAAGTAAACATAAGTTAAAGCAGAGTAATCTGTTTATCTATGTACTTCACTACACTGGGAATCCCCGTGTGGGATATATATCGATATTTGTCACGCACGTTCAAATTGATAACACTAATAAAACTTAAGCTCACGACTTCAAATATTCCCAATATTGAGCTAGTCAGGGATCAGAAGTCTAACAAAAAGCTCGGTGAGATGTGGGTATATCATACTGTAGATAAATAGATAAAATACTTTATTGAGCAAACTGGACACAAGATACAGAAATACACTGTACATATAATATTATTGTCATTATATATATATATATATATTGAAAGCCCGACCGCCTACGGCGATCAATTATGCATATTTAAATGGTGTGCTCACATGCCCACTATGTGCGAGGATCTTTTCCAATAAGATTGGCTATATAAGCCACATGCGAGCACATGAACGTCGGAGTTGAAGCAGTCGCCGTAGCCGAAATCGGCTGGATCGCATCATCATCATCATCATTGTAGAGCAGTATTTTCTACTAAATAGATAATATTGTTTGTTTATCTATAGGTGAGTAATATTAACGCGAAGTTTATATTGTAATAATTTATCACTCAAAACAAGATATAATTTCCATTATATCTGTCGTTGTACTATCTGTATATCAATTAATCAAGTCTGTGAACTATTTCGAGCATCTACTGAATTATAATTCCGTGTAATTTTAACATAGGTACTGTGGGTAAGTTAAATTATAATAATTGATTAAGAGTGGAAAAAATATTGTGTCCTGTTCCCATTAAACCCGTTCCACCAAGCTGTTCCAATACCAAGTACCAAGTTCGACGAATAGATAAACATATCGAAGTGAGTCATATAGTAAGAGATTTCGCAATAAATAGATAACCGTCCATAGAGACACACGCGGGTGGCTGTCCTGCGATAACAGTGTAACCTCGTCCGATTAAACTAGTAAAGTCACTGTCGACGATCAAGGTTTTACGATCGTGTTTTTTTATTAAATGGGTTTATGAATAACTCATATTATGTCATATTGTATTATAAATATAATGTGAAAAACATAAATTGGACGTCGCATCTTGGTGAGCCGTAGACACTAAAGGGGCACTTTTACTTCCAGTCCAACACAGAAGTAATAAAGACCAGGGCAGTGGTACTAGAGTAGGATGATATAGAAACAACATATATTTTAAATATCTTTACTCCTTATATTTTCACAAAATCCTCTAACCCGGCCGACATCGCACCATCGAGTCGCCTTTCTTACTTTTTAAAACTGCCTTACGTCCCATTCATTAACCATCCTCCTTTCATACCATAAACAATCAAATTCCCATTCATTATCCTTCCATAGTATTCTCACTTTCCTACAGCTCGGTACTTCATCATCAGCATTTTTGATGAGAAGTACTACTAATCGCAACACTCCCGAATGCTGTTCAACAAAGTTCGAGTCGAGTATCCTAAAACTTTTTGAATTTGGAACATCAAAACTATAAATTAAAAACCTTATAATACCCACTATAGAATGACATTTATTATATTTTAATCCTAACACTCGTATATAATACAATTCTGATAATCCTTACGAAACAAACTTCTTTTTATGAGAAATGTAATAAGTGTTGTTTATACAGTATTAACGTTACAACTTTAATAAAGTATAGGGCTCAAGCCGGCTTAAAGTATTTGCGCAAAATTATATTAAGAGATATTACAATAATCGTACGACGGCCTTGTTAGATTACGTTGAATTGTAGTACGTTCTGGTTTAACATTAGTTTTCAGTCGTAAAATGTTAATATGCAGCTATTATTATAGACTCTGGATATAGTTTGGTTTGGTAGTGGTTTTCCATTCGCGAGTAGGAAGGTCAGACAGGCAGTCGCTTCTGTAAAAAAATCGGCCCAGTCAAATTTTCAGGATAGGCAAGCCAACACCGTGAAAAAAACGAGATGACGCTGATGACTCTGGATTTAGTTCGCAGAAGGTTCGAAAGAGAAACCTTTGTCCAGCAGTGGGATCAAAATAAACCTATTTTTGGTGCTAATATACACATGTGTCTCTACCACTCTACTACATGTATGTGGGATATAGAAATAACACGGGATATTATAAATATTTTTACTCCTTATATTTTAACAAAATCCTCTAACCCGACCGACATCGCACCATCAACTCGCTTTTCTTACTTTTTAAAACTGTCTTACGTCCCATTCATTAACCATCCTCCTTTCATACCATAAACAATAAAATTCCCATTCATTATCCTTTTATAGTATTCTCACTTTCTTACATGTTGTATACATGCCAGTTTAATTTGTAAACAATTGTATAGGTACCTTAGCACGTAATATACACATTGTTATATTGTGTATTTATGTGTATTTCAACCTGTATCATATATCCTTTGTTTCTACACAAAATCCTTTTACCTTTTAAAGCTATCCAAGCAACTAACAACGCACGTACTCTGCATACCAAACTTACTTGCATACAGCTCCTAAGTACTATACTCATTACTTTAGCCAAACAAAAGCTTTTATAAGCTTCTTTGTTTTTTTTTTATAAAGTAAAACGTGAGATACGGCTTTGTTTAAGCAAATTGCTCGTCATAATAAGTAATGTTACATACATTAGCATAATTGTGAACGGTTCATTATATTTGGCTTGACGTGTATCAGGGAATTGAATAAACAAATCTTATTTACGAGTCGCTGACGCCGCTTGTCGGCTTGTGACGGGACTTACAATGTTTTTGTTTTTATCCGACTGCCTCAGAATGAGGGTTATGTTTTATTATAAAAGGAAATAGTGTGGAACAAGTAATGAAAAAGCAAAACCCGACTACGTTAGTTGTCACTGAAAAGTACTTTTATTTTGTTCGTTATTAATTTCTGGAGAAATTATGTTTAGGTGTCTCACAATATTTGTGTATAAAGACAATACAAAATATTTGATTTTATGTAGGCAAACTTCAAACAAATTGACATACGTAACGCATTTGGATACAATTGAATGGATGAAATATACCAAGACCAAAATATTCGAAAGAAAAAATACGATAAAAGATTCATGTATGATACAATATTTGCCCGCCGTTATGTGGAAAATTTTCTGTAGCAGCATTTCTTTTTCATGACGGTGGTTGAAAGGCAACTCCCGGGGTGAAGCGGTACTCGCCTGAAAAAATCCTGGTAATTGCGATAACCAACGCGCCCACGTACCTGCAGACTTTTTAATTAAAACGGGCATGTTTTAACATGTTGAAACCAAATATGTTTCTGGCAGAGCGGTTTCATCATACCTACCTACTTAATTTAAAGTTTTCATATTTTTACGCGTATTATAAGCTGGCTTTCAGTGGTTTAAGAGTAGGTACATTTATGAAAATTTAAAGATTTCTGATGTGAAGTTCGAAGAGAAAAGCCTAGGCGTACATAGCGACATCAAATCCAGGATGTTTTAAAGAAACGCCTGGTCAAAAACACTAAGGCCGGGTTTCCACTGACACGAAGATGGGCGGAGAAGAGCGGAGATGTGTGGATTTGACCAATCACAGCTTTCGAGAGAGCGAAAAACGAAGACGCTCTGTCACTCTGTCCCTCACGGTGATTGGTCGATTCCTGCACATTTATGCTCATCTCCGCACAGCTCCGCGTCAATGGAAACGCAACCTAAACTGGAAGAAGTGAAAGTGATGTCAGGATCGTAGTTAGCGGAATTCCGTGGCTTCTGCTTATCCCAACGAGAAATAAACGTGATCTTATATATATGTGTGTATATTTTTAAAACCGTAGTATTTTAGAATGCTATCATAATTACTACATCTAAGTTATCAACATAAAACGTATAACAATAAAGAGGATATTTCCGAGCGTCTATAAAACACGCGACATGAATATAGCTGTAAACCGCGACTGATGAAGCCATGTAATCTTATTTTATATTATATCTTAATAATAATCTCAATAGCCAGAGAAGCGGATTATTTTCTTTATACCACAAATGGTATGATAATCAAGCGAGATGTAATCTATCGAACAATGAGATTGAAATAGGTTAACGTAACATCTTACGTTCAATTTACTGTATATATACTCATGCTTTATAATCTGCTCCTTGTAATTCTACCAAGGCAGGCATAGACGTTTGCTTCAAGGCAATCTTTTATAATGTATTAATGTATTGAACTGAACATAAATAAAGTTACACCCGTAATTTATTTTACCGTACATTGACATAAAAATAATTATATAATAAAATGGTGTATATTGCTGTCACTTTCAACTGTTATAAAATTACCTTTAATTTGGGGTGCCTAAGTATATTAGCGATGCTTAACTTGTCTATTAGCTTTCTCATTTTTTATTTTATCGCCTATAGTATGGTTATTTTATCGAAATTGACTTCTGTGAAATGCCCCAGACTCATACCATGCTTGGACCAAATACCATTGGACTTAATCACATGCAAAAATTCTATGGAAATCGCTATTAATTTATTTGTGATTATTTCTTTTGTGAATGAATAGGTCGGTAGTCAGACCAGTTTTACTGAGAACATGGTGTAATTATTTCAGATCCGCTTTTATTTGTATTTGGCTATTTGCTATCGCGATGGAAGTTTACCTTGTTAAACAACTTGCTAATTGCTTTCATGTTTGTGACGTGGGCGCGGCGCCGTGGGGTATACGCTCCTCTTTCAAGATTAATAAACGCGTCCACAATAACTTCATAAAGCTACGTAGCTACAGGAATCCTTATATTGTCTTGTATAACAACTCCCAGTAGACATTGTTTGTGTGGGAGTTACCAGTGGCGCATGCCAGTTTATGTATCTACTCGGTAAGCTTAACTATATTAGACTTAGCTTGAAAAGCATTTTAATAGTAACGGGACGATTTCGTCCCGCATTATGCTATTTAGCATAACATAGCATCACGCCTGTTCCCTGAAGGGGTACACACAGGTATATAATATAACACCCACTCCTCGCCAGCTATGTTTAAGTCCCATGTAATTGGGGGTGAGTCTGTTGCCATTGACCGGGCACAAATCCCACGTAACATCTATCAAATCATTTGATTTCAATTTGAATCAGTATATTTATACTTTATTGCACAGAACTAGATTTTAACAATCGGACATAACACATGAATACAGTACAATTTGGGCGGCCTTGTTGCTCTAGAGCATTTTTTGTCAGGCAACCACCAAAAGGAAACATACATTTACCACCACCTTATGGTCATTTCGACAAACATCCGTCTTGCTTTTTTGTAATTGTTTTAGTGGAAATTTGATATGATGTTGTTGACTTTTTTTTTGTGTGTGGCGTCCTTTTATAATAAACTTTTTCTATTCTATTCTATTCTATTTACAAACAACTTGGATGCGGGATGGTGCAACAAAAAATAAATACCAAAAAGTAAAACTAAAGTTAATATAATAAGTACTCTATAAGAACCACGCTCTTGTCGGTGTAGCTAGGTTAAAAAAATATCTTTGATCCAATCATGAATTCAAACCCACAAAGTCGAATTCAGTGGTTTGGAGTCCGAACCGCGATTCGTTCCGTGACACAATGATGTAAGTCACGCGTTTATCGAACAGGGCTATTACGGATAGGGTATTTGACTGGGTCAAAGATAATCGATCGAGATAAATCTAGAAAGAGAAGCCAGTCTAACATGATCAAAAATCAACCTCATTTTACTTTTCGAGTTATTTTCGAATTTTAATTATGAATTAAGAAACAATGAGTACGACGTTAGACCGCTTTTATCGATGACGTCACAGGACAGTATTTCCATACAAACTCCAAAGAAAACATTCATTTTGACGTTTCGTAAAAAGTATCTCATTTGACTAGGTTGTCAAGAAGCTTATTATAGGAGGAAATGTCTGGCTGAAAATAAGGTGTTATTAAATTTGGAAATCTTTAGCACTAGCAAAGAAATAATGGTGAATTTACCGTGCTAGGTTCCGATTTCCAGACAAAATACTTATCAATGGTGAATGGATATTAAAAGGACTTTGGGCTTTACTACGCCACGTGGAGTATCTACTTTCGGGGAGTGTTCAGCTTAATATTGATTTAATCTGGACATACGCAGACCAAAACACGCCAGTTTACAATCTGGCCGTGACCTGGGAGAATAAAAAATAGCTAAATGAAGTATGCTAATGCCAAGGACACGGGAGCGGTCCCGCCCTAAATGTCATCAAATTTATTTATTTTATAAACGTTATAAAGTAAATAGCCACTAAATGCCTCAGCATAATCATAATTACATGCTTCCAACAAGGTATCTAACACAATGGGCACATCGAAGAGGGCGAATGCTCAAATGTCAAATTAAAATAAGCATAAGTTCCTGGTACAAGGTAAGTCAGGGCCCACTCCGGACACTTCATACAAAAATCTTCGTTTTACACAGACACCACACATTGACGTTATCGTACACGCGCATCTGTGTGCGTGACGTCTGGCGCCCATACTATTGAAGACTAAAGTAAGACCGAGGGGAGTGAAGTAAACCTAGCTTAACTGATGGTGGGGAGCGGAGAGTCGCCATTCTATACGTAGTATTATTCCTCATTCTTTGGTCAGGATAAGATAAGACACCTCTTATCAATTCAGCGAAGAAGGCACCGTAGGACAGTTCAAGAATTTTTGACCTAATCATCAAGTCAGCGTTCAGTTCCAAACCAACGAAATGACTCACTTGGTTTAACAGCCACTGGTAAAATCTTTGAAGTAGTCTGGCTGACGCATGTCGGAAACTTACAGTGGTAAACTTACCTACTTTATGTTAGTTTACGCTTTGCGAATTCGCGTCACATAGGTACTTATTGTGTACATTTTATTACGGCCAAAATCAAATTTGTTTAAATTCAGTAGCCAATGGCAAATTTACAGCTTAGTCAAACGAGATACTTGTTACAAAACTTCAGAAACGATCATTTTCCATTGAATTCGTATAGAAATACTGTCCGAGTGACGTCATCAATACAATCGGCCAACCCTCGTACTCATTTCGTACCTAATTAAAATTCGAAAAAGTTAAAAAAGAATGATGAGAATGACTTTTGATAATCTTAGACTGATTTCTACGACTAGATTAACATTTTGTACTCGTAATTGATCTTTAACCCAGTCAAACAACCTATGGGTGGTATTAATAAACTAATCTCAGCTTCGAGACTGCCGTCAAGATTATTTCAATGTGACAGTTCTCATATAAAAACAGAGACTTGAGCATGATCTTGAGGGCAGTCTCAGCTGAGATTCGTTTATTAATACCACCCTAAGATAGAAATCCTTTAATTTTTCTTCAAATAAGTGAAGGTATTATTCTAGTGCGATGCTACAGTTCTATCACCACTGTGGGTATAAGTAAGAAGCGCGTTTTTTAGGTGAAGAAGAACTTAACGCCACTAGAAACTCTCCACGTTACTTGACACTAAGTAGAGATTAGCCACTCTAAAATGTCGAAGACTTATTGACCGTTCGTCCATTCGGTGGTCAGAAATTGCTTAACTCTTCGACTGTTTCCAATCTATCGCAACTATACGGCCAGTTCAGATGTACACCTAAATTGTTTATTTATAGAAATTTTCCACATCTACACCTAAAAAGTGAGTTTACAATCTGATAACGCAATCTGAAACAATAGGTAGGTATTTGCAAGTGAAAAACCTATCGCGGACAAAAGGCCGGTGACAGATTTTACTACTTCTTTTCTTTACTCAGACATTTAATATGAGCAAAAACAAAGTTTAATTACCTACAGCAAAAAAACCGGAGCGAATTGATATTTAATTGCCCTTTGTGCAATGTGCAGAGGATGACGTCTATTCTACTTAGTGCGACTTTATTCCTCGGAATCAGAATCTATAATATATTTTTATTATCTTTATTTCCAGGTTCTGAAAATCATGTTCACATGGATTCTGAAGCGTATATAATTGCACAAGTATAGATGCGTAATATTATATTATTTGATTAGAAAATTCATTATTATTCAAAAGCATCTTTCGCCGAATAATTTGATAATACTTAAATCCATACCTTTACCTTTTGTCTTACCATCCACGCACTGTTGCACACTGTGTTCTTTTTTTACAATTCATAGTTTTAAATGAATCTTCCTAAATCTGGGACACCGATTTGCCGATCGATGTCCACGATTTTATCACTATTGTCTTTACAAAAAAATATAGAAATAAAAGCTGAATTTATCTTTAAAGGACATCTCTTTCCTCCAGCCTTCAATAACTACTACATAATTGGAGGTCATTTAAAGTGGGTCACACATACCCCAATAAAGAACTTAGTAGATAAACATAACATATTTTCTACTAATGAGCGGATGGAGCTAAGAGAAATGAGTAAAATAAATACAATTATCCTTATTTATGTTACATAACGTAATTGAGGAGCTCGGTGGCGCAGCGGTAAACGCGCTCGGTCTGCGATTGTTGAAGTTAAGCAACTTTCGCAAAGGCCGGTCATAGGATGGGTGACCACAAAAAAAAGTTTTCATCTCGAGCTCCTCCGTGCTTCGGAAGGCACGTTAAGCCGTTGGTCCCGGCTGCATTGGCAGTCGTTAATGACCACCAATCCACACTGGGCCCGCGTGGTGGTTTATGGCCCGATCTCCCTATCCATCCATAGGGAAGGCGCCGTGTCCCAGCAGTGGGGACGTTTATGGGCTGGTGATGATTATGATGTTACATAAGTACGATCAACGATCATCCTTCTCTCGTCAAACAGTGGGGAGTCTGATTGTTGAGTTATATAATAATGCTTTAGTTGTTAATTCAATAAAAACGGCTTCACAATTCTTCACTTAAATAATGTTTCCAACAAATTCATACACAGAATTGCTGGTGGACATATTGTAGTCAAAGCCCGATATGCGGCCCCTCCGCGGATTAACTTGCCTATCCCAGGACAAACGCGCTTTTGGGCAATCCCCGAAAAATCTTATTTCGGCCTTTGATTGATGTACTTTTAGTCAATCCTAGGAGTACCTAAGTTCCCAGTAGAAATCCGTTTATGTGGTTTTTGTGCTCTTTAGAGTTTTGGCCTAATCACGCATAGAAACCAAAAACATAAAAAAACATATTATTCAGAAATACAAAACCCGACATTGTCCAAAGTCGTGTAACATTTTCGTGTAAGCTATCACAAACTTACTAGACCACTCCACATGTACAGTCAGTTGCAAAAGTTTATGAATATACTCCGTTTACATTTTTCAAGAGACCTACGAACAATAAGTGTCATTTAATATGTACCAATGATAATGGAAAAAGAGTTGATGTGTCAACCAACTTTTGCCACCGTCTGTACCTACTGTAATATTGAAAAAGCCACATAGCGAGCGGTCGTTAAAACCCCATCAAATCCAAACTCCGATGACTGGATGATTGACATGGGTACGACACCTCTACAGAATAGGTAAACACAATTCAATTGTTTTTCTCTACAGTACCTTCGCTAATTGGTTATCTAGCAGTATGTAGATCGGGAACCCGGTAATGTGTTTTACCAGGTTTGTTTTGTTTTTTGTCAAAGCTAGTAAAATATCTAAGTTTTAAGATCAGATGCAAATATGAACGCGAAGCCTTTGTCTAGACGTAGGCAGCAGCAGTAATTAGTTCAGGGGGTTAAAATGGCCACATCGAAGTAATTCATCTAAGAAGCAATGCAAACAAATATGTCAAATAGCAATATTGCTTTCTTAGATGAATTACTTTGATGTGGCCATTTTAACCCCCTTGAACTTTATACTGTTGCTGCCTACGTCTAGACAAAGGCTTCCCCTTCATATTTCTATCTCTCACTAATAATAATAATCTCGAGATATTGAACATTACCATTACAAATAATGTTAATATTATTTGAAGGTGATTTTGATATCATTTTATAGATAGACGGTAATGAAATATTATTGTTTATTCCATGATGAAAGGACAATAGCTTCTTATTGTTGACGAACAACGGAGTCTACAAACCTATTATACTTGTCAGGGAAACCCCTGAAACGTTTGTGTCACATTTAATTTGATTTCTGTTTATATATTGGCTTGAATCACCTGATTGTCGGAGGGCACGTTAAGCCGTTGGTCCCGGCTATTAGCCGTAAAAACACCTCCACCAACCCGCAGTGGAGCAGCGTGGTGGAGTATGCTCCATTCCCCGCCGGTTGATTGAGGGGAAGCCTGTGCCCAGCAGTGGGACGTAGGTATATAGGCAGTTTATGTTATGTATATATTGAATATTGGCTATGATGACTGAGCTACTTATCGGCAATGAAAGGGTTATCGCAGACGTTGGGATTTATTTACAGTACGCTGAACACGCTACATCTTGCAAAGTTTATCACGTCTGCATTGAAATAATGACATGTTTTAATTGAATTATTAAATGAATCAATGTTATTTTCAGGACAGTAAAGTCTTTATTTATTTATTTATTTATTTATAAAAAAGGTACACCAACAGCTTATATAATAAAACATTAAATAAAATAAGAGTTACATCAGGAGTCTTCAATAGAAATGCTGTTTGCCTGAGTGAAAATTACTGTTTTCTTCAATAAAATATATTTTTTTTGTAAAATCAAGATATCATTATCAAATCTGACAGCCAGTATCCAGTCACTAATGTAACCTGAAACTACTCAAGAAGGGAACAGAGAACATACTGCAATCACCCTAAGTGGCTAGATGACTGGTTCGGAGATAAATGATAAAATGTTAATTTAGAAATAGAAGCCAGTCCAAGATGTTTTTTTTTAATATATGGTTTGGATGATGCCGTTAAACCACAGAGGTTTGTCTCAGCACCCATTCGTCGCATTCAAATGGAAACAAAAAAGATTAAAAAACTATTTCATTTTTCTTTTAAATTAAAAATTACATAAACAAGAGAATGACACTTGATAACGTTTATTGACGACATACGTTCGTATTTCTATACAAACAGAGAAATGCATCGTTCTGACGTTTCGTAAAAAGTATCTCATTTGACAATGATGTCCTATTGAATATTAAAAAAAGAAGATATTTTTTTCAAAATTGGCTTACATAGTCAGCACTTTTTGAACGTCAAAAAATAAATTACATATTATGTAACTAGCTGTAAAGCTACTACCACATCGGAATCTGTAACGCTCAGGGAAAGACGTGGCCAGAAAACCTCCCAGCACAGGGCCCTAGTCCTGCTGTGTCATGTTTTCCTTTCTTTTTTTTAATTCAGTTTGTATTACATAATTTATAAACTTAAATACAATGGTATTCCAATTGCAGTCGGTGGAAGGAAAGTGAATAAAGAGTTTATGTGACCTTGTCACAGAAACAGTGTTTTATGAACTCCTTGACAGAAGCAGGGATTAGGGATAAGCGTAAGAAGATCGAAGTGTTTGAAGTCATTGAACATTAGTAGGTATATTTTTCGTGATCGGCTAGGAATTAACAAGGGAACTATAATGTGTTAATTGATCGACTAAGGACGACACCCTGATGTGGAACTCTGTTTATATGACGTCACTAACACCTACGCAAGAGAAGGTGTGGCGTGATAAACACGTAACATAACACTCGACAGTTTGTCTGTATAATGGTACTAAATTTAATATACTTAGATTTGAATTTTGTGCGAATTGGATGATAAACGTTATCACCTTGTTTAAATAAGGAAAATAATTTAAAATTTCGTCAATGAAAATGTAAATATCAGAACGTCGTACGTATTTGTAGAATTTCTTTCAATGTATATGGCCAGCAAAGTTACTTTTCTGATCTGAATTAGAATGAATTAACAGTAAGTGGTTAGTCAGTGTGGAGCTCGGTGGCGCAGCGGTAAACGCGCTCGGTCTGCGATTGTTGAAGTTAAGCAACTTTCGCAAAGGCCGGTCACAGGATGGGTGACCACAAAAAAAAAGTTTTCATCTCAAGCTCCTCCGTGCTTCGGAAGGCACGTTAAGCCGTTGGTCCCGGCTGTATTAGCAGTCGTTAATAATCATCAATCCGCACTGGGCCCGCGTGATGGTTTAAGGCCCGATCTCCCTATCCATCCATAGCGAAGGCTCGTGCCCCAGCAGTGGGGACGTTAATGGGCTTGTGGCTGGGTTAGTCAGTAGTTGGAAGTTGGCAGATACCCGCTAGCTACCGAAATAAACACAAAGAAGATCGACATCAATGAAGGCTTCCCAGTAAAAGCGTGAACAAAGCTATGAAAGTACAAGGTAAGATATACTTTATTGAGCACAGAGGACATAAGATAGAGAAATAAGACAGCCAAATACAAAAAGGTACAACAGCAACTTCTCCCAAGCCACTTTTACAATCAACCTTTAAATAAGAAACAAATTAATTTATAAATGCAAATCTACCTACATGGGATGGTATATTCGCACATAAAGCGAAATCTGAAAGAAATGTAGAGCAATCAGTACATCTGACTGTAGCACGGGAACACGAAAACAATGTCATCGAAAGTGGCCGTAGCGGCGCGGTAAAGCGATAATGAAGTCATCGATTCCGTGCCGCGGGCGGATCTGCGGTAAAGCGGAATACGCGTAATTATATGCCGAGTCGCGCTGTACCGTTATTCTATTCGCTTTCTTTTCTGACGGCGCGACGCCGGCACAGCTGGGAGAAATTCGTGCGCTAGCGCCGGTGACTTGCGGAACATCGACATATTGCTGGACTGATTTACCTAAGTATATCTACTTCTCAGTCTTGAAATCCAGCCGTAGTTATAATGTAAACTCTACATTGAGTAAGTTTATGTAACAAATTAATTAAGACTTCATTTTGACTAAGTACCTCTCAACTACTGTAAAGGAACAATAAAAAGTATATATCGTTTAATCAATCAGGATCGTAGAACACAATTGGCAAAAAATATGTTCCCTAAATGGTAATTCCCCAAAGGGAAATAACTCGATTGACTCCCGCGTTTTATAATACTGCTCCATGTTTGGGGTTAACCCCGGACCTTATTTGTGGGCGATAAAGACGCGAGTATTCGTTTACCGCTCATCAGATAGACGTGCGTTGGCATGGCAACGTCTGTGCACGTTCCTAATAAAGTTTACGTGGCTATGCTTCCTAGAAATTTAGTTATTTTTTTAACGATTTACTCTTGACTTGAACTTGCATTGCGTTTGTAACGTGTTAAGTTGTATGTACTTATGCTGGGATCTAAAAAAATTATTGCGTAGAAACTAATCACTGACACATCCAGTCGCTTTTCTACAATCTACAAGCAGTTATTTACTCTTATAGCATCACTTTTATTTCTTATTTTCTATTCGATCCCATTGCTGGGCAAATGCCTCCCCTTGATTTTTCCACTCCTCTCGATTCTGCGCACTATTATTTATTAACCTACTAATTATAAAGATTGATACTGCTTATATACCTACTAATAAAACTATTATTGGTAGAATTCCCAAAACACTCATCAATAAAGCACCTTAATTGCTCCGATATCAATTATAGCCCTGCTGAGTGTCATTATGAGACGTGAGGCCGAGGTCGCGATAAACGTTCCCTCGCAAACACAGATTCAGGGACCTACGTCTGTTGCCCTACCAACAGCGACGGTTTTATTAGGCCACGGGGGATATCCGCTATACCGAATAATCGGTTCGGACAATTTAGTAACATTTGTGACATGACGACGTCCTGATTTCAAGCAATAAAGTGAATGGCAGGAAAAAGGTAAAATAAATATAATATATATAGGAATAAGTATGATAGGACTTCGTAAAAGTAAGAGCGAAAAGCATTACAAAACAAACGTTGTCAAAACAATAGAGCAAGTGAAGTCGAAAGTCAAACGTAGCGTTATCAATGGAGCGAGAGCGAGAAAAACTAACAATACATTGCGAATACTACACATACCAAATATACGAACAACGTATAGTTTCCCACTATATTTGACGTAAACTAAATGACGTCAAACACTAGCACTTAGCTAAGATTACTCACTCTCCAGCGAGTGCTGGCCAAACTAGCGCTGCAATCCTGGGCCCATGAATAACATCGTAAACTTTGTTTATTGACCAGTTTGAACGTTTATTCCACAAGTTTATTAAACTTTTACTCCAGTAACAGAGCAGTAATACATTCGGATAAATGTAGGTTTATGTCAAAACCGAAATGTGAATATAAAACATATCGTATTCCACTGTTAATATATACAATTTTATTTGCATGTTTTATTACTAGTAAAAACATCATTATACATAATATGTGTATCATATCCCCTTGTCAGTCTTATAATAATACCATCCGAGGCTAAATCTACAATAAGTCACGTCTAAAAAATAGTGTAAAGCCGAGATTAATATTCAGATTGAATGCAAATCAATCTAGGAAGTAAAAGGCGTGGCAGGTAAACTTGGCCTTGGAGTGGCTCGGAGCGCTCCCCATTGACCGAGTGGCGAAGCAAAAACTGCACGGCACTTGCGTCGAGAGACGTATTGTGCCTCAACCGGACGTTAGGACGGCCTTCTGACTCCACCGAGACCATACCAGTTCCGACTTGTGCAATGTGCCTTATATGTTACATTAAGCTTAAGGGCAAGGTGACTTAGTTCCGATCCATCTTGTGACGGCCGACTTGTAACCTATCGGATTCTTTAAACACTTCGCAATATATTTGCTAATTAGTATCATTATAATGAGACCGTCAAGTAGATCATACAGAAATAATAACATTCACCGCTATTACACAATTTGCGATGAGTGTAATAAATGTATTAAATATTATTATACGACAAGTTTAAGAGCAAGGTAAGGTTTTCCGTTCCGACTTGCGATGGCCAACTTGTAACCTATCCGAATCTTACAATCGTATCGAAGATTTTTATCTACGTATGTACGGAAATAAAACAACTTACATTTGCAGTAGCTTTTACAAAAGTCCATTGCGGTCAATTTGTAAAAACAAATTCAGAGGTTATTTTTCTCGTAGCAAATATATCATTTTACGAATTGACCGCATACATATTGCGCGTGTTACAGGAGTCATTAACGTCAAAGGTCGTGGGAACAGTTAAAATTTTATGTCAATAGTTACGACTGTCAAATTTGAAATAGCACATGATATTACACGGCGGCAGTCGTTCGCAAGTTTACTGAGGAAACGTGAGGCGAATGTTGGTGCTTGATGTGGGCTGGTGGCGCGATGACATGTGCTGAAGTCGCCCAACATGACTCACTGATAATAAAATATACTATCGTGAAATAAAATACGTGAATAGTGCATACTATTTCAAACGAGTACAATTTATTAAGTCGGAATACGGACACGCCAAATGAATAGATTCCGCTGACACAGACGAGGTTTTTGCACCTATTTCGCAATGGAATGTGCATATTGCACATTCACTGGATTTCACATTTCGTCTAGTGCTGGCGTGGCGCCAGTAGTTTTTCTGATATCACGATGTGTATTTCTATTTTGACGACAGTTCGGTGTTTCAAGGTCAGAACCCGTAGCAAAGTCAATTATTGGCAATAGCTTGCAGTAACTTGGGAGCTCGTAAACGCAGTCAATATAAATTTTATTGGTTAGCTCGGATGTCGTCACGGCGAAGTGGGAAAGGCCTTCGGAGACCATTCAGCTCGTTATTGCCACTTCATATCAGAGGGAGCAACTTTGTCAATTTAAACACTACACCACAGATTGGCGTTGATTGAATCTGTTTAAGTTGTCCAAGGTTTCCCCTGGAGACATCGCAAAAGTCGCAACCGGAAAAGATAAATTCATAAAAAAGTACTAAAAAGTGTTCCTCGAGTATACTCTAAAAAATGCCTTTGTGTAAGCACTCGGCATTGGCAAGTAAAATAAACCTTAGATACAGGCGTAGGCTACACTTAGGAACTGGTACGGACGCCATTGTCAAGGTTTTCTGGCATCCGGTAAATGTCGCGTTTGACACGAATTCGAACTGGTACACTTGCACGCACGCCTATTTGTGTTAAATAGGAGTGACCAATGTTGTTAGATTAATAAGTCCTACAGACAGCCACCTCGCCAATCAGACCGACTCAAGATCACGGTCCTCTTTAATTGGTCTCAATTGCAGTTTATCAATTCCGATTTGTTTTTGATTTGAGACGCTCTCTGAGCCTATTTTTGTCTAAACGAAGGTCAACAGTTTAATTGATACGTTTTTACATAACGAAGACTTATCTTTTGGGAGTCGTAAACATGAAACTTGGCAATTTGATTTCAATTGTTACAATCAATAAAGCTTTGATCAATTATAATAATTTTGTTGTTGTCACTATGATTTTTTATATCTCGATTAATGGTTTTTGTTTACGGTTTAAACCACGTCAGGAAAGATAATCTGTGGTTGACCAGTCATTCAGATTCAGGGTCAGATAAAGCTTTCACAGAAAGTAAATGTGTCACGAGATTCATAATGACAAGTGCAGGCGGCGGTAGCACGCTAACTGCATCGATTGGCACTGACCGTGGTTCAATCAGCGGTGTTCAATCAGCCGATTGCGATTGCATCGGTTGTCTTGATGAATATTCCATCGGAGCGGAGCCATGCGCACGCAGGTCTGGTCATGAACTCGTGAAGAAATCTGCATGGAAACGATGGCAAGACATTGTACACGAGTCTGCATACCTAATCATATTAATAATTTATGGCTATTATTTTATGCAATAATTATCTTCGCTTTACATCCGTTGCGATATGTCCGCTGTGCATACATAGACGAATAAGTTTTCTTATAAAATATATTTCTCTTAATTTAAATATTGAATAATACCTAAATGTTTTTGCACCGGAATCTTGTTATGGTTGCCGAGCTAAATATAAAAACGTATATTTTTTCCTTAAGTAAATTGTTTCGCAAATAGAATTAAGATTGATCTTCCTATTTTGCTTAGGTATTTGCCACACTTTATTCGGTGTAATAAATAAATAACATAGATAGTAGGGTTGGTACTACTGTATTGTATGAAATTAAATTTTACCTAGCAGTAAGTAATGATCGATAAAATGTTCATAAGAGTAATTAACTTTCTTGTCTACCTATTGATTATTGTAAATGTACCTAACTGGATTTTTGCATTGCATACTCGTAATTATAGTGTAGAGAATGTGAGGGGGCCTTGATGTAACAATATATTGGGCAGTAAATATACAGTCTTGATGAATACAAATTTTCATAAATACTAGAGTCTGTTTGACCTGAATTGATAGAAGGTTGTGTCTGCAAGGCCCCAGAGCGATTTATACTCCATTGTTTATGCAAAGCGCAAACAGATCATGGTAACGGCAACCACGGTTATCGTCGCCGGTGGCTTGCGCATGAAATTTTGATGCACGTCAGCGAACCCCATAGGTTCATTACTCCTTTCCTTTTACTTGCCAACATAAGATTCATAACATCAACCTTAGAAGATTGTATAATATCGTAGTTAGCATTTATATTGGTGCGTATGGCACCAAGACAGACATATACCACCTTACAAATAAAAAATATAGTCCTCCTTGTCGTATCCGACAACGGCGACCTCAGTCTCTTCTCTCGTGCGCTCGAATGTGACTAAATAAAAAATAAACCAGTGATGAACGTGGGTTTAAGTTTTGACAGCCAAGCAAAGTTCAGTCGAATTGTACGATTATTGGATTCAATTTTGCTTGGCTGTCAAATATTTAAACCCACGTTCATCCCTGGTCTTTTTTTATTTGTAAGGTGGATAGAGTGCGAAAGAGACATGCCAAGAAAATAGTTTGCCTGGAAAAGATTGCTACCTAGCAATAAGGCCGCCTATTGTACTTTGTAATTTTCTCTTTTGTTTTGTATTTCCTGTGTGTACAATAATGTATGTTATGTAGTGTAGTAGTGGTGAGTTATATCTAAATGATGAACTATGGATCTGCCCACCCTGCAAGAGATTCATCATCATCACTAATTTAAGAGCCACGCTCTTGTCAGTGTAGCATTCTCCATTCTTGTCTATCAAAATTCCTTCATTTCCTTATATATAACACTCGTGTGTTCGTTCACCTTCTCTTTGATCTGTTCAATGTAAGCTCTTCTTGGTCTTCCCCTTCCTCTCTTTCCTTATAGCTTTCCTTCTATGATGTTGTTGTTGTACTCATTCTATTTCTCTTTTGTTTTGTATTTTGTTTTTTCCTGTCTGTGCAATAAAGTATTTGTTATGTTATGTTAACTCTTAATATTTGCCTCTTTTCCCTTACTCTTACTAGCACTTCCTCATTAGTAACTCATTCAGTCCAACTTATTCTCCTCCTGCTGCTCCTGCTGCAAGTGATTACTGACGTGATTTTATACATTGTATGTTTCTCTAAGTACTGGCTGTGAATGAGCCGCCTCATGCGGAAAAGATTTGTAAAAATCAACAAAAAAATGCTTGTAAAGTAACGGGGAAACCGGATTAGAAAAAGAAAAAAAAAAACCTTTTACAAAATTACGTAGGCGTCTAAATTGTTTAAGGAAAAACAGACTGATTGTATTACGTAAAAACCAGCGGTCTAAGTGTAACATGACCAAGGGACATTGATAGGTACTATCAACTTGATACGCATCTGTATGGTTTTTCAATATAGTTCGTTAGAAGATGTAAAAAGTGCACCCCTGATGCCGGGCAGCAGCAGTATCAGTGCAGGTTGGAGGCCGAGGAAATGGATTCTGGTAGGGCTCTAGCTAGAACATCACCGATTGAGAAATTGGTCGGTGTACTGCGGAACGGAAGGCGATTGGGGCAACCACCGTTCTACACGCCCTATCTATGGAGTATTGAAGGCGATTACTCCACCGACAAGAGCACAGCTCTTAAATAAAGAGAGAGTGAGAGAAGATGTAAAACGTAATCTGATAAAAAAATACAGCCAATAAAAACATGTAGAGCTTCTTTATTGTTAATTAGAAATATATCTCAGGAATTTCTTAGAGTCACATAAAATGTTAAATATTAAGTATGAGTATGTTTGGTGTCGATCTTCTATCGTGTGGGTTGTGAGGTGGATTACCTTCATTATCAAACCTGGTGTCAGGGTTATTATTGAACCACGAAAGGCCCCTGACATGTAACGACTACTTACTTACATCAGTAAATAGCAAACGGGACCAATGGCTTAACATGCCTTCCGAAGCACGGTTTATCTTACTTTCGAACAACAGGTCATCTCAGGTGGCCTGTAATGTCTTCAGTCCTAACCAAACTAGGGATCACAAAGTATTTTTTGTGATATTTCCCCACCGGGATTCGAACCCGGGACCTCCAGATTGTGAGCCTAACGCTCAACTACTGGACCACAGGGCAGTTGAGTGTCGATATAAGGAGGACTTTATCCGTTCTACGCCCGCGGTACGGGTTTAACGTCGCGCGCGACGCGAATTATATCGAGAGCTTCGACCAATAGCCGTTTGTCGTTTATCCACAGTAATGAATTCTATCCACGTAGATAGCATTCGCTGCTTATATTGGTCAAAGCTCTCGATATTATTCGCGGAACATTTTCCGCGAGCGCTAATATCCGTATTATTATTTTATTTATTTATTATTATTAAGCCTTAAATAACAGTGGTATAAATGCAATGTCCTGCAAAATTGCATAAACAATTTGACTGCATGATCAGAGTCTCACTAAGACATGGTTAAATTACAAAAATTAAGAAATAGGTACTAAATTAAATCTAATAAATATTTTTTTAACTTATTTTTAAACATTTTTAAAACACGCAAGTATCACCATCATCTCCCTAGCGTTATCCCGTTTTTCACAGGGTCCGCTTACTTAACCCGAAGAAGACAATACATTTCTCGGGAATGTGGGTTTCCTCACGCAAGTATCATAAATATTGTATTAAAAACTGCAGTATTATACTATACCTCATGTTGAGACGAGGGATGTGGCTAGCTATGGGACGTAAGTATATAGGATCTTTATAATATACAACGCATACCTACAATGTATTTAAAACATGATGACCAATCAATAACGATTGATTGTAATCGCTTTAGTGCACCATAATAAGTTATTGATGTAAAATATTGCGTAATTCACAAGTAGCACCATAAATCGACTTGATAGTTCTCAGTAGTGATGCAACAAACATGCAGCACATAACATAACGCAATTTAATAACTCGTCGTATATAGGTATTGTACCTACAGTTCCCTGCAGATGTATGTCCCAATGTCAGCGGTAAAGCGGCTAAATGATAAGAATGTATAAAACCTCTTTAATACTAAGGACACTGGCTGCTATCTTTTCAAATTGTTCTTTCTTTTTTTTTATAATGGCCAAATATGTTGGCTCAACTATGCCCGAATTGCATTAGCAACTGAAAAGCAACGAGTCAGTTTCGAATCAGTTGCGACGACCATACTGGCCTACTAGGTGCTTCTTCAAGCTTTGCTTAAAGGACCCCATTTTGTAAGAAGGAGGGAACGCTTGAGCTTTTGTGGTAAATCCCCACCGGGATTCGAACCCGGGACTTCCGGATCGTGACCCCAACACTCAACCACTGGTCTGGATCACAACACTGCTTAGGATCTTTAAGTATAGGTACAGGAACTGTAATGAACGGCATTTTTTTTAACAGGTTTTTCAATTCACGAGTGCGATTTGAATACTTACACGAACGCCTCGATAGCAGAGTCAGCATCTCTGATCAGGGAATAACTGTTCGCTTTACCAAGATTCGTAAGCCATTTACAGTGGCCCCCACCAGTGTTTACAAACAGTTGTGGTTTGTGGATAAATGTTGTCAGACATTGCAAAATGATTTAGCGTATCAAAGCGTTCATAAATGTTATTCAACTGCGTCAAACAGTTGCAGGCGTACTATTTTTATCTACATTTTATTTTTATCAACGGAAGGGGCAAGTCACAGGGACTGTAACCTGGAACCTGACAGAGGGCAGCAGTAACTGTCAGTACTATTCAGAAGCGGAGGACAGGAGTCCTAATACGGCTTTGTACTAGACTACTCTGGGCGCCATCCCACTTGCGTTAGACAGAGACAGAGAGGAAACCACTGCCCTATTTTTCCTTAAAAAAGTAGCATGGAAAATGCTGCACCTAAATAAATATATAATTAATAACGTAGATGTGTATCGAAGCAATAAAAGCTTGAATTCAAGGAATAAGCAACAATATTTCTTCATATTTGAATAGGGGTGATTTATTATATTCGCTATTCGCTGGAAGTCAGGCAAAGCTACCCACGCTGACTAATAAGGTTAGATCCTGTTTATTACATTAGTGTTTCCTCGTTATACCTAAGCTGCAGGGCATATGGGAATAACTACCAAGAGACAGATTCTATTAAATAACATTTTGTAATATACTTTTTATATGGAATTTAATGTTATCTGAAAAATAATTCAATACTAAAACCTTAGGGCTCAAGAGTATCACTAAAAACATAACGGAATGTTGTTTTTTTAAAGTTAAGTAGTTTTAATATAGCCTTACACAATGGGGATTATATTAGCAAACGTTTCTGAGAAGTCTTGTTTTGTTCTCAATCACGCGCCGGCGCAGACGCACAAGGCGGTCACAGTGGACAAGCAAAAACCTAATTTAATACCAACCTAGTTCACTCAACGAGAGCATTCATCATTAGATCTATCGAACTATTGTCCGCTCTAGTTTAACTTAGAAAATATAGCCACGGCTTTTATTATTAGTTAGTCTTCTTCTATAGTGTGGGGTGGATTACTAACTCCATCAACCCTGGTGTCAGGGTTGCTACTTATTGAGCCGCCAAAGGCCCCTGACATGGTTCATGTAACGCCTACTTACTTACATCGGTAAGTAGTAACCGGGACCAACAGCTTAACGTGCCTTCCGAAGCACGGATCATCTTACTTTCGGACAACCTTGTCGATTACCCGTCCCTTTCCTTTTTGGCGGATACGAAAATGACAGATGTAACTTAAAATAAAATTAGATGGTGTTTACAGGAATTAGCACTATTATAATTTAAGTTAATACAAAATTAAACGTGGCCGTTAGCTATTTCTGGTAATGCTGTCGCTCGAAGTGGACCACGTTCTAGTTGCGTCACGCTGCAGTGAATGAATGGCCACTCATTTTAATGGCGGCTTTGTGGATTCTCCTACACCATTCCGTAAACGAAATTCGACAAATCAATTTACAGGTACAATTATAGACGGCGATACGGTGAGCCATCACGTTGGTCGAACAGAAAGCTGGGTGAGTTGTGGGTACTTAGTTCATCTTGCAATGGGTGTTATACTTCTGACTACCCCAATGGGGATATAGTCGTGAGCTTATGTTAATTTACAGGTAATTATTCTACTTTTGTTTTAATGGCGGCTTTATGGACATTGCCTCTGTACCATATTCCGTACTCAATACTTCAAAAAATATTTTACAGGTAATCTGAAATATACCTTTATTTTTGTAATTTGGAGAGTTTGGACTAGTAGCCTGGTACAAACGGGTCAACATGCCTTTTAGGGACAATCGTTGAGTCAAGCCTGCAATGTCCTAGCCAAACAAATGATAGTCCTACAAAGTGATTTCGACAATGTCCCTATCGGGAATCGAATTCAGACCTCCAGATCGTGAAGTCAACGCAGTTTTATGTTTTGTAATGTTTCTTTTACATATTTTTAAGGCAAAATTGCCTATTTTTTAAATTCATTTGTTTACTTTGCCATTCAATTTTCGTTACTTTTTATGACAGTTCGAAATGAGTCGAGCATTTCTCATAATAATGGCTTATTATGAACTGACGAAGGTAGGTATTCCCCTGTCATAATATCGTTCTTAAGATTCCTTATTACTCATAATAACGACTACCTGTCTTTCGTAAAAGAAATTCAATCTTATTAATTAGTACAAAAGTCATTACTTAGGTATAGGTAAAACCCTTCACCGCATAATTTTGTTTAATAATATTAATGTAATTTTGTAAACATTTTATTAGTTTTCCTTTATCTTTTTTATCTATAGTATAAAAGCGAAATACCACTTACTCACTACTCATTAATAATGAAATCTCCGAAACTTCAAGGGGTTCCTTTTAGGGTGTAGGTGCTCACTCAGACGGGATTTTGCGAAACGCAACCTCTAAGGGGATAAAAAGGGGTGGCAAAATTTGGATGAAACTTCTATAGTATTAATGCAGGGTTTCACGTGAACGAAGTAGCTGGTAATTTCATATAGAAAAATCTAGAGTTTAGAAGACGGCGATGTACTAGCTCCTCCTAATTACATGTCTGTTCACGTACGATACAGAATCGCGAAGTGATTAACAGAAGCCAGCGAGGTGGCAATTATCGTATCGGTTTGCACAATTAGCTGTGGTGCGAACATCCACACCATTACTCCACATGAGGAAATGTCGGTGCATCTCTAAACAAAATGTTTGCGGAATCAGTCGGCTGGAACGCACAGACTTCAAGGCTCTTAAAATAAGGAAGTCGAGAGCCTAGTTTGGAAAGTTAGCAGAGTTGAACACATTCATACCCTCGCCTTATAGTTACAACCACGTAACGCCTTTTTAAAGTCACATTCTAATGTGATTTTCTTCAACAATACCTCGATTTGTATCAAATAATTGCAATCAAGGTAAAAAAAGTGAAGGTGCAGGTCGTGTCGTATCAGGAGGTGAAGGTTTTGGCGGGAAGAAGAGAGGAATGGCGATTACTCCACCGACAAGAGCGCAGCATTAAAGTGAGAGAAAAATTTAGACCCCAAATTAAATCGCCTTCATTCTACAATTCTATCAATACTTACATCGAACAATAAACAACACCCTTACAAAAAGGTTTCCCCCAAATTCAATTGTAGCCCTTTACAAACCTGTAAAAGCGAACGACCTCACATAAAAGATCTACTTTCCAAGATTTGTATAATATGTTGTGATTACGTTGTGAGGTAATTAGGTGTTTTATCGAGCCGTGTATAAACTTCCAAGAGGTTTATTTACCAATTTCTAAAGCCAATGTCCTGACCTCATGGAAAGGTCGAGTAGTCAAGGTCAATGTGAACACGCAATTAGCAGGCTTATTAGTTTGGCTTCATCTTTACACGCATTCTACGTACAGATGATGAGAATGGCAGAAACATTTGCGATTCTACTGCGTATGTCTTGCGTATAAGAATGTCATAGAATGGTTGCTTTTGATCAATTATGGGAAGTGTTATTTGAAGTAACAAAGTTACTCGTAATTAACGGTTCCCTTTGACTTGCGTGCCAAACCATAATGTATTAAAAGACAACCAACAAAGGACTACATTTGACCTACAAAAATAAATCTTATTTTAAACCACACTTCACGGTTCAAACTCGAAATACAAAGGAGTTCCTCCAAACTGAAACACGACCAGTAGTAGCAAGTCTAAAAAAACAAATCCGAACATTTCCTACGATTGTTGGTTTTGGCACAACGCCCACTGAATATCTCTTATTTTATGACAAATATAGGAAGATCCCTAACAGAACTTCCATTTGCTAACACATTTCAGATACTAGTTACCGCCACGTGCAGAATTGGCAAATGTCAGAGATCTTGATAAACTTGACGAGATGCATTTGTCACCACCTTGTATCGTAAGCAAAGATTGATTCTATGAAACAATAATTTTATTAAACATTAAAGTTGAGTTAGGTTGAGAAATTCCGGTTCATTTTCCTTGAACGTAATAAGGTTGAGAAGTTTCATAATATTTTAATGGAAGAATTAAGCAATGAAATGTAAGGAAATGTTTTCATGTTTTGACATTAGGGTAAATTATTAATTTTAATAAATGAGTAGTAGGAGGTAAGTACTAATAAATTATGAATATTTTCTTTGAGTGCGGTGCGGTCTAACATTATTTTTTACTGTTTTCGGTACGTCAAATTATAAGTAATATAATGAAGTTATGGAGGTAAGTACTGCGGTAGAGTTTGCTCAAGTGGTCTTAACCGACGCATTTCAGCAAGACGTACGGATTAAGTACAATGAGAAATAGTGTTTAAAGTGTAGTTGTATTCGTTAGCATTGACGTACTGTTTACTAATGCAAATATTTTCTAATATCCTCCGATTGTTCCGCTTATTATTCGAACTTGAGGAAAACCCTAACCTTTGAATTGTTGTTATGAGGACATTCCCGGAAACAAAAGGATAACAAGGCTACAGGATAACTTTGATATATCCATGTTACTAAATAAAACAATATTACTACCTTCTAGGATTAATGCTGACAATAAAGAACCTATACTTTTTTAAATTAACATCTGTCAGCGAAAACCGGCAGCAAATACGTTTTTTGACGCGAAAACGAGTCGCATTTACATCAGCCTATTTGTCATTATGTCATGTAAAGAAGTAGGTATTTACATAAATTGGTTTCTTGTGGCACCTTCCTTCTCACACGCTCGTAATATTACATGTTTACTTAAAAATATACAATTTCTTTGCTGTTTTTTGCATTATAAAAATACGTAGCTAAATATTTGATATTTTGAAAGTAATTCCATTTTTAAAGTAAATTAATGCAGTTGGAAATGTTCTGCAACTATTCCATTTTAAAAAGGAAATGGTCCTAATAAAAACTCAAAAATTGTGTATTACAAGGTTGAATATGTAAGAATACTCGAGTGTATTATCTCGTTCAAGTATTTATTTTGACCTTTCGAGTGGATTCTCGAGTAAGGGGACCCTGTGAAAAAACGGGATAATGCTAGGGAGTTGATGATGAGTGGTTTCTCGAGTCTTGAAGATTTGACTTTGGAAAGGACATCCTATCCACATGGAGATATAATGGTTTAACTGTAGAACGCATAACACCATATGTTATAATAAGCTCACCGACCTTCTTATAATCACTTCTAAATCAACAGAAGTTTCAAAACAAGTTCATAATTCATCAGCATCATATTGTGACTTCTCAAATAAATGCGAATTATTTTTTGTAAACGTGTCCAGTGTTCATACCATTTTGCAATATTATAATTGGTCATTTATTCATTACTTAATGGTGAACTTTGGTAGCACACTTTTCCATATTTTCTCACCGTTTAAAACCGTCTCTGGACTACGACAAACATTTCAAAACCAAAATCAGCCAAATCGGCCCAGCCGTTTTTGAGTTTTAGTGAGACAAACGAACAGCAATGGATTTATATATATGTAAGATAATGCGAAACCAGCGATATTTAAGCGGTGAATGTACTACCTACTTGTCTGCAGTTTTAATGGACTTTGGCCAGAGGTGTTTTATACATAATAAAACGGTATTTTAAAGCTTGTTCGCCTTTTATAGTGTGACAGGTAGAAAATATTCAAGTGGTATTTTTTTAAACGACCTCTGTGTAGGTGACCTTTACGCTATAGAACATAATCGGTCACTGGAGTCCCAGCTTTGATACCCCGTAGAGTCAATTTAGGAAATTTTCTTTATTTTTACATTATTAGACATTTTATTGCCTGGAAAATATCGTTTTGAACGATAAGCACATCGTTTGCCTTATAGATTAAGTTTATCTTGTATCTTGTTACTTTGGTTTAGAAATAATTTAACACAGGAGCATAATTAAACCCTCATAGAACCTTTCTCTGTCGTCATCGGTACTTTAAACTCAAAAATATATTTATTCAGTGGGGTAACACTTTGAATCGACATTTTTCATATACGTACCTATGCTATATATATATATATATATATATGTTAGAGTAAGAATATTATACTCTGATCCCAAGGTAACAGTGACCTTTGTGGAGGACGCATAGCGCCAGTTAAACAATGGCTCACTGTCACGGATTACTTTTATTGGATGTTCTCTGTACGGAGTTCGACACAAGAATGCTACAACTCGTGCGGCTCGCCTTCTTATAAGGGTTGTCCCCACCACCGTACCTTGCACGTGTGTCGTAAACAAGTGCAGGTGTTGTTTGTTTGCTAGCCGCACGTGTTGTTTACAGTTAACATAATATTTAGATTTTCAATATTTCGCTGTCGCGCTATCACGGCCATACTGATACGCAGCTCGTGCTCTGAGCTTGCATTTATTCTGAAACAAGGGTATCTTTTAGTTCACTGTAGTAGCATATTCAATTTGTAACTAAGTATTTGTGCTGTTAAGTCAGTTGTTGTAAGTCTATATCGGTGCATCGACAGGAGCTTACAATTGGCAAATTCAATAATAATCGTTTCATTCTTTAAATTGCATTGTTACGCCCAGTTGTAAGTCTATATCGTTCCATCGATACGATCTCACAAATTAAAAAATAATAGTTTCCTAGTCCGTTATTTGTTCAAAGATCGGATTAAAATGGGTGAAGATGTTAATCAACCAAATAGTTTTTACTTTTCGCCAGACTCAGAGGCTTAAATTTTATAAGCTTGTTCTGGTTGAAGGTTCAGTTGACAAACTCAGCGGCCAAAAATATAGCTTGTTTCAACAACATCATGGTGAAAGGGACGTTTGCCAAACTCAGAGGCTTTAGTTGCTTGGATTAGCAGCAGTTCCAGTCTCAGAAATATTCGATGAACTCAGAGGCTATTTTATGGCTTGTTTTTGATATTTGTTGGTTGTTGCTTCTGGTGATTTTACTTTTCGCTAGACTCAGAGGCTTACATTTTTATAAGCTTGTTCTGGCTGAAGGTTCAGTTGTCAAACTCAGCGGCCGAAAATATAGCTTGTTTCAACAACATCATGGTGAAAGGGACGTTTGCCAAACTCAGAGGCTTTAGTTGCTTGGATTAGCAGCAGTTCCAGTCTCAGAAATATTCGATGAACTCAGAGGCTATTTTGTGGCTTGTTTTGACAAGTGACCTTTACAACCATTTTTTTTATTTCTTGTAAACTGCTATCACGGATCATTCTAAATTCGGGTTTGGTATTAATCCGAGATGTTCATGAGCTATTGTAGTACTTTTTGGCCAGGACGAAGACTTTGTATTTCGTATCGATCATTGCCAATAATTTTTACAATTTGATATGGCCTTAAATATTTAGGACCTAGCTTGTTATTAGACCATTGGGTATGTTTACAAAGCACAAAGTCTCCTGATGTAATAATTTTACTTTAGCACATTTGGAATCGAAACGTTTCTTGCTTTCTGAAGATTGTTCGGTCATTCTGATAAATCTATTAAAAGAAATGGCGGTTATCGGCAATCGAGCGCCAGCTTAGTATACAATATGCTGCCACGAAGTCACCACCACACGGTACACACGCGGCACGGCTGCCACTCTCAGACTGTGCCATGCTGTAACGCCTTCGCCGTTTGTCATTTACTCGTCGTCATGCAGCAGTGGTCACATGAAACAAAATAACTAGGTGTATTATCACATTCACATAACTCTTTTAATCGGTTTATAAAGATTATTTTATTAATGACGGTAGATTACAAATCACGTTGTAATTTAACGAAAGTTCATTTCTTTATTGCTTGGAGTGAGAAAATACAGCTTAAACCACGCAGCGTTAGCGTGTCTGCACCAATTCAAAACATTTTTAGACCAAAATACCAAGATTTGACGATGATGAAAACCGATTTGAAAACGCGGTTTGAATTATGATTGACACGTATTGCGGGAATATGTCTCGTCAATTTTGTTTTAAAATAAAGAGAAATAGTACTTTCCAAGTTAATTTGAAATCAATTTCCTCATTATTAAAAATTAAAATACACCCAGCAATGAAGTCAATAACAATAAAGTTCCAGTATGAAAACGACTCACCGTAACAACAGTATTCAAATGCAGGTAGGCACCATTATCCTAGATCCTGACAGTACATAGACATTGTGATGAATATGCCACGGCTCAAGTCCAGGTCCAATTTTTATATTCAGGTCCAATTCCAAGTTTAGCCTTAGTTTTAATTAATTAAACACCTGACTCCATCCACGATTATTATCTTATTAGGATAATACGAGTATTTGAAACTTAGTTTCATCCTTTGTGGCCGTCTTTTTCAATATAATGGGTGGGCAGCAGGACGATCCTCTACTTCTGATGTTAGAGTAAGAATATTATACTCTGATCCCAAGGTAACAGTGACCTTTGTGGAGGACGCATAGCGCCAGTTAAACAATGGCTCACTGTCACGGATTACTTTTATTGGATGTTCTCTGTACGGAGTTCGACACAAGAATGCTACAACTCGTGCGGCTCGCCTTCTTATAAGGGTTGTCCCCACCACCGTACCTTGCACGTGTGTCGTAAACAAGTGCAGGTGTTGTTTGTTTGCTAGCCGCACGTGTTGTTTACAGTTAACATAATATTTAGATTTTCAATATTTCGCTGTCGCGCTATCATATATATATATATATATATATTTTTGTTGAACGTCTCATGCGCCTAAAACCGCTGCACCTACTTAACCTGTATAGCCGGGGAAAAGCAGCTGCATGAAAAACCTCAGCACAGGGCCCTAGACTAGTATACTTCTCTACCGACCCGTAAAGAAGCAGCGACGTCGAGTATTTTGCTATTATAAAGTTGTAAAAAAGAGAACTATGGCTCTGCCCGTGTATTTTTTAAGGCTTATAATCGTATCAGAACGTTGAAAGATAAAAAGTAGCTCAAAATCTAAATATCAAGTCATGGAAATTGGAATTCTTGCGTCGGATAGTAGTTTATAGCTTATAGTGAATATTTATCTGCTCGGCTCTTTGTCCCTTGCTCGATATAAATTATTTAAATAATTAAGAAGCCAAATAAATCTGATGTTTCTTCCGCTACATTTTCCTCGGAATCTGTAACTGCGCACTTAATAGGTCCAATTCAAAGAATGTCTAAACAAACCGTTTTGAAGCATAAGGTCAAAAGAGCGAAATGTCAAGTGGTAGCAAATTGTCAAAAGAGCAGAATGTCAAAAGCGCATATTGTCAAAAGCGCACAATGTCAAAGGCGCAGAATGACAAAAGCGCATAATGTCAAAAATTCTACTTAAACGGATTAACTGCTTAGATATCGATTTTAACTTTTTTTGGTCAGTCTGACTGAGTCATGGCGGGGGAAAAAAATAAAACATGCATATTTTTTGGAATAATATTTATTTTTGTAATCAAAGTAGTGAAGTTGTTGATGATGATTATAGGTAGTTATTGTTGATTTTTAAAAATAATGATAATAATGATATACTTGGACAATTGACACAGAGCCATCTAGCCCCAAACTAAGCTCGAAGCTTGTATTATGGGTACTAGGTAACTGATATACTACTTAAATACTTTTTTTGTAAATAAATACATATTATACATAATATAAACGACCAGACACGAGGCGAATTTTAGTTTTGCTAACATTCGCCCCGGGCGGGATTCGAACCCGCAACCCCCGATTGACGGACCGGTGTTGTTACCATTGCGCCACAGGGGTCGTTTGATTGATTTGATTACAAAAATAAATATTATTCCAAAAAATATGCATGTTTTATTTTTTTCCCCCGCCATGACTCAGTCAGACTGACCAAAAAAAGTTAAAATCGATATCTAAGCAGTTAATCCGTTTAAGTAGAATTTTTGACATTATGCGCTTTTGTCATTCTGCGCCTTTGACATTGTGCGCTTTTGACAATATGCGCTTTTGACATTCTGCTCTTTTGACAATTTGCTACCACTTGACATTTCGCTCTTTTGACCTTATGCTTCGAAAGGTAAACAAACATCAATAAAACTTTGTTTACATTCCATCTCTGTCGCCTTGCATTTCTATGGATTAGATAGAGCTTTGTTTCTCAAAATAATTCCCTTTTAAATATAGCGCGTTTGAACACTTCTGTTCTGCTATACTAGGAGCGTAGAGTAAGGAATAGAACGGTAACTCTCCGCTCCGCACCAATTCGTATTGGACGCCGAGCTAGATTTACCTCACCCCCTCTGGGTCTTACTTTAGTGTAAATGGCTGTTAGCCGCTAAGGAGTAAGCGGGACGCGCGCGGACTGTTTCTTTCGCTCTTCACACGGTAAGAATGAGAATTTTGTATGAAGTGTCTGGTCCGGAGCGTGCTAACTAAATAGAAGCGTCTGAAAAGCAAGCCGGTGACACACTGGACCGCAGTAACTTTAATATAAAATAAATATATTGAATATTGTTATATTATATCGTTTTTTTATAATAAAATTGTGACCTGATTTAAGGAAATAAATTAATATTTGTTTAAATATAATATACGTATTTTAAATCATGTTCTAATAATGTAAATGAGAAGTATGTCTTACATAAAATATCAATAATCTTTAATATTATACGATATCATTAAAGACATAGACAACCGTTTATTATCCTCCATATTTCTTATCTGTGAAATAAATAGTTCGTTGTAATAATGTTCTATTTGCATTTCTAGAATAAATATAAATGAAATATATACAATTCGGAAATTTCCGAATTACAACGTAATTAAGTTGCATTAAAAAAGTAGACAATTGCTATTGAAATGATCACGGCACGACCTTTGGTAGCAGGAAGCTATTGCTAAACACAAAATGCTTTACCAAGAATCAGGAATAAAAATAAAATCATTGAAATCCGGAAGAGATATAATATAATAGAATAGAAAAAGAAATAACAATTCTTGCCTATAGTCGTCAAGGTACAGTTATCGACGGCATTATGTTAAAACGCAATTTATCGGTTATCTATCACTATGCGCTATATCATGAAAATTTAAACACACCTTTCGTTCCTGGAACAGCAATCCGTAGAATAGTGTTTTTGTATTAACATAAGGTTATTATACAATATAATGATTCAC
This sequence comes from Pectinophora gossypiella, assembly GCF_024362695.1. Taxonomy (NCBI): domain Eukaryota; kingdom Metazoa; phylum Arthropoda; class Insecta; order Lepidoptera; family Gelechiidae; genus Pectinophora; species Pectinophora gossypiella. The sequence goes on from NC_065407.1 coordinate 15,626,941, forward strand.
TGTATCAATTGATTACCTACTTCTAAACCATCCATTATGCAATACAAATACACTTCACCATCTACCTTTTTTACGTGACTTATTATAGATTTGCCGTATATGGTATTAACTACTTGGCCGGCGCTATGGGAAGCGTTGAAGGCTATCACCTGGTACAAAATTTAAGATCGTGCCCAGATCAGCGCGAACCTCGTGTCAGGGCGTCGATTGAGAGGATTATATATATATTTGAAAGAATTAATCGACCCTAGTGGGCCGATGGCGATAAGCGCTGAAAGAGATAAATCATCGGGGTGTTTGTTGTCGCGCGCTGTTTGGTCGCCTCTAGAGTAATCGGATCATCGGGACCGTATATTGCGTCCTTCGTTTATTATCCACATAAAATTATCCACCTTTAAGCTCTATGTGATCCCTTAGTTGTTCGTTACTCGATTTTAGTAAGTAATAAGCAGTGTGACATACTGTCTGTAATCGTTTACAAATCAAAGTAATCAAACATTCAACCATAGCTACAGATTAATCCTTCTAACTTTGAAAATCAGTTACGTTTTCAAGTAATTACTTAACAGATAATTACCGTAATTTGCGTTTAAATTACTAAAACGTTCCTCAAACGTAATTATGTCATCGACCGTGTTTAAATTATAGAAATTACAGTAGATATTACACAAATTGAAGATTAAGATATTTCATTATTAAATTACTTTATATCGCCTCGGTACCTCCGCCCTTGAGCGATTGCTGTTTATACTACTTCAAACTGATGTCATGTCAGATTATGAATCATTTCGGTACTAAACTAGGTTTAACTCGACACGTTTATCTATATATTTGATTGTGTCGTTAGTACACCTATAAGGCTATAACCATTATTGGTTACGCTTATCTAAGTACATGCCAATGTATATACCTTAATAAGGAGATTGATGTTCAATGTGTACTTGAAATACAAGACTTAAGCATTAGACAAAAGCCACACATAACTAGGTACTAAGTAGATTACAAATGACAATGGTCCCGACGATATCGAAACCACGACCCGTTGTTTAGAAAGCATGTTTGCTACCGACTACATAAAGTTTCGAAATGAGAAGCTAAAGCCATAATTTGGGATCGTTCAGAAGGCGGAAGAATCTTCCAGAAGGCTCATAAGAATCCGTTATGTTCTATTGTCACTAAAGATAGACGGAGCATGCAGATTCGAATATAAATCTTCGAGAAAGTTGAGTCTTGACACTTTATTTGTGAAGTAGGTGTTCAAGTGTCAATTCACTGGCTTGTTTACGGCGGAGTATAATCCGAAGTGCGGGCGCGGAGACGGCAGTTGTTTAATGCATCGTCGGTGAACAAACAAACAATAGTATTTTATGCAACAGTTGTATAAGAAGGGTCAAAAAATGCGAGTGGCGTGAGTTGCGATGTGAGCCTTGGCGAACATCGCAATAAGAGACGCCACGAGCATTTTTTGACCTAGTTATACAACGTTGCATACAATACTTTTTCTACGACGACGTCATTTTAAACGAAACACAAAAATTTTCCAATTTATTTTCCAACGCGCGGGAAAATGGCGGCAAATGTATACTTTTTTTTATAGTATATCTATGGCACCAAACAAAGTAAAGGTGCCAGTTTCCAGGTCAAAAAAAAAAAAAACAACAACAATGCTTTTTTGGCGACATTATAGTACAGTTACACTTTGTAAACAATGCTTTTATAGGCCATAGAGCGTACACTTTTTCAAAGAGTTTAATTATGTATGTACTTATATTAGACTTTTTGGTTATTTAAATGCCAGATTAAAGTAGAGGAGTAGAAAATAGTATTTTATGCAACAGTTGTATAAGAAGGGTCAAAAAATGCGAGTGGCGTGAGTTGCGATGTGAGCCTTGGCGAACATCGCAATAAGAGACGCCACGAGCATTTTTTGACCTAGTTATACAACGTTGCATACAATACTTTTTCTACGACGACGTCATTTTAAACGAAACACAAAAATTTTCCAATTTATTTTCCAACGCGCGGGAAAATGGCGGCAAATGTATACTTTTTTTTATAGTATATCTATGGCACCAAACAAAGTAAAGGTGCCAGTTTCCAGGTCAAAAAAAAAAAAAACAACAACAATGCTTTTTTGGCGACATTATAGTACAGTTACACTTTGTAAACAATGCTTTTATAGGCCATAGAGCGTACACTTTTTCAAAGAGTTTAATTATGTATGTACTTATATTAGACTTTTTGGTTATTTAAATGCCAGATTAAAGTAGAGGAGTAGAAAAACGTTTAAATAGCAGTGAGACGCGGGCACGAATCCAGACCTACTTTAAGAAGAATCACCGGTTTGCTCCTGAAGAGCAATCCTGTTACCGGTTACCGGCTGTAAAGCTATTAGGGACTTTTTCTTGCTCGGAAAATTCTTAGCCGTTTCATTCGTATAAGAAAATGTTTTGTAGGTACTTATATCGACCGATATACGGTGAAATATGAGCGCGCTAAAGAATGCTGACTTGTCATCGATGAAGCAAGAGTAAATTAAACATACGTTGAGTACGTTACAATCGTCGCTTGAAAATAACTAATTACAACAGCGGACATGGATTTGCACGTCACAGTAGTAAAAGTGTTAAAATAATAAAAATATGTATTTCCGTAGCGTAATATACTAATCCTAGTATATCTTTTACTAACACTTAAGTCTTGTATCTTGAAATACATAAACATAAACAGCCTATATTATGTATACGGCCCACTGCTGAACACAGGCGAACTGAACTTGAAATAAATAATGTATTTTATCTATTTAATCGCTGTTTTAAGTAATAGATTACTTAAAATTCGTTACGTAAAACATAATACGTAAACATTTTATGAACAGTTGAACCACGGCCTCTGGAAGACATAGCATAGTGGATGCATGAAAGAAGATCTATTTCTTTAAATCAAATATGAGTTTATTTGCAGAAGGCAAATGTATTATAGTCAAATACACGATAATATAAATAAATGTAATAGGAAGATAGACCGAATGATAATGAGCTAGCTGTCAAATCAGATAAATACAAATAACAATTATTTTTCCATTAGCGTCAGAACCATTATAACAAGACTCTCGATTATGGTTTCTCGCTTATCGCTAAAAGTTGAACGATTGTTTCGTGTTGTGGAAAAATATTATGTTTTGAATATTAGATTCTCTTCTATCGTTCTTCGAGAAGTAGTTCTTCGAGGAGGAGATTAGATTTTAAGACTGATTTAGTCTCTAGACTATTTTTGACTCTTTTTGGCTCTACCATCTATAAATATGGTGGATCTCGAAGCAAATAGCCTCTTACTTTTATTGTTTAATACACCAGCCTTTCATAGGCAAACCATGACGATAGAAGCATCAATTAAGCACCAATAAGATCGTATGCCCCGGTAGCATGCTGCATCACATATCGCGCGATAAATCGCCAACCAATGTATTGCCATTAGCTAATAAGTGATAAATATAGCAATTTTATTGGCTCATATATCGCAATCCGCGCGATATGGGCATCCACTCCTAGGTACGTTTCTATATTGTATACATAGTACATACTGGTTGGGTGGGCAGAGTCCACGGAATTCCACTTACTGCGATCCATCTCATCACATTCTTCATCCATACTCGCCGGTTTAGAGTACTCTTGACCAGGTCTTTATTTACTACTATAATATCGTCATCATCATCAGCCCATTAACGTCCCCACTGCAGGGGCACGGGCCTTCCCGATGGATAGGGAGATCGGACCATCACGCGGGCCTAGTGCGGATTGATGATTATTAACGACTGCTAATGCAGCCGGGACCAACTGCTTAACGTGCCTTCCGAAGCACGGAGGATCTCGAGATAAAATCTTTCTTTTTGTGGTCATCCATCCTATGACCGGCCTTTGCGAAAGTTGCTTAACTTCAACAAACGCAGACCGAGCGCGTTTACCGCTGCGCCACCGAGCTCCTCACTACTATAATATATCTTTATTTATATGCGACATAAATAGGATGAATAATAAAAAGGATGACTGAGTTTCATGAGGATCGTAAAATTAAGCGGTGTTTTATATCCAATAAGCATGAAGCAATATGACGTACGTTTATGTAGATGACTAAATCCAAACTTATTGGTACCTAGAGGTAGTATGTATTTAATGTAAAGACTAACCTTGCAAACAACATTAACACGAGAGAGCGGAGGCGGTGAAACGTAACACCTGAATGACTGTGATTTATTTGAAAGCAACTAGTATAATCCTGCCAAATGTAAAATATCTATTTACCGGTAACTAATCAGCCAAATTTATTATTTTACACTTGGCGTTCTTGCAATGAAAAGTTTATATTCTCATGTTTATTTATTTAGCTGTCAGTTAGTCAGAAGCTTGTATAAACGTTTGACCTTTTGACAGGCTATGAAGTAGAAGTATTTGATTTTGTTGTCAGTGGTTGTCAACTAAGCTTGATGCACAGCGTACCTAAATCCCGCGCCCCGACCCGCTTGTTGTGCTTTCCTGACTCTGTCATAGAGTAAAGAATAATACTACCTAAAGAAAGGTAACTCTCCGCCCGGCACCAATTCGCATCGGGCGTCGAGACGCCGACCTCAGCCCCTCTGGGTCTTACTATAGTCTTAAATAGCTCAACCAAATCGCGCGGAATCCGCTAAGGAGTACTAGGTAGAGCACACGGACTGTCTCCCGCGTTAATCGGCATACAGTAAGAATGAGATTTTTGTATGGAGTGTCCTTGCTGTGACTCTGTGTCCCGCAAGTATTTTTGCTATTCCTGTGGGATTTTTGGCCTGAGAAAAAAACACGGCCAGCAAACCCATTGTCAAGAACCGTGAGGAACTCACGGATTCGAAAGTAGTATATCGTGTGGGCACCCGATTTTCAGAAGTAACAGGTGCTAACTGTACTTGTTGTATTTTTTTTTATAATTGATAATATGATTAAACGTCAATGAACTCGATTGTCACCGTTATCCGACGGGCTGCGTGACGAACGCTCATTAGTTCATTACAAATATGCCGGTTGGTTTGGTTGGTACCTATTAATTGGACATAGTTTGTTTGTATTGATAAAGATTTAAAGACTACATACATCAACTCACGGCCGTAATCCGATCCCTAATAGGGCGGGCAGAGCCACAAGTAACTTGCTGCCGCTATTGATATGGAGTCCTAAGGTGGATATGATGAACCTCACGGTGACAAGGGATCAGCCCGTAACAATTATCCATCTTGCTAGAAGGGACACTATCTGTCAGGTTTCCAAAGAAAATCTACGTTAAATATAATTTATTAAAATCGTTTAAGATTCTTTACTTTAGCAGATTATTTTCCTTAAAAAACTATGAGATTTATTTCGAGGCATTTACTTAATAGATGACTCATTTCCTCTTGGCCGTGCCCTTTGTAAACCAGAAATGTTGGCGTGTGGGATTTCCCACAATTGCTTACGATTCGAGAATTCAGAGTACTTTCACCGTCCCTTTGACCCGAGCTTACTGGACAAAAAACAGACAGAATTATGACCGGATGGGAGCAAAAAACGATTGACTGATTCGTCCAAGCAACTGCACATTCGGTGCAAACGACATTAAACTAAATGAACTCCAAAGAAAGAAGAGCAAATTGACAGGGATGGTTTTGGAAAAAAATATATATTACTGACTTTTTAACGCAATAATAAATAAATTAAAGTTTCTTTAGAATTCACACTGTAAATAGAGAGTACGTAATATGAAGTGATACCAACTACGTTCGGGCCAAAATAAACAGCTGTGGCTTACGGTCTGGCAACCCTGCGGGGAGCGGCGGGGCCTTGACCAATGACCCAGTTAGTCCACGGACACCCCGCTCGATACCCGCCGTAATAGCGATCACACGAGTCTCATCAATGAACACCCATAATGCACCCACACCCTTGCATACATATCGACAAATTTACATTTTTATAACACAATTACACCAGCAATTATGTTATGCAAATGAAAAAAAATTGAAAAGACATTTAGTTCTCCCGCAATCAACATCTGAACATCAGATAATTTTCCTTTATAAAGTGCAAATCACGTCATTTGTCGTTAATGTAATTAACCGACCAAGGACCGCTAATAGCGTATTTATAAGCGCGTATTTCCAAGAACGTCCAAGGAAACTCATGTGATAGGCGGCGCAATAATTGCATTGTGTCTCGAGCTGTCGACCTTGGTGGTCGATCACGTCGATCGAAATCGAAATCACAGACGAAGGAAGCGCGCCTAAAGTTCGAGGCCGGTGGAATACCGGTCTAGTAGATACACCTGCACTACTTAAATATTACTATACAATTCCACACTAATAACTATTTGCCGTACGGTGTAAACAATATTAAACATTGAGTCGATTAGATTGGGCATCACCACGCATATTTACAGTCACACTCATAAATATCGGATCGAGGCGCAACTCTTGAAACAGTTATAAAAATAAGCACCGTTATAGCAGTACTTGTGATTCCCATGCGGCGGAAAACATACTTTGTACCGTGCGTGCGTGCTGGTGAACTAATGCGATTACTCCCTGGACGAAATGAACACGTTGGACAAACATCATAAGAAATTCACTCGACAACCACTGAATTATTGCCGGTGTTATTACATGGGCGGTTGCTGCTGGAAAGCCGTCGAAATGCCACTTATCGCCTTTAGGAAAGGTCTTGACAGCGTGCTTGGTTAATAAAATAATAGATATCAAAGCTAACTGGTTTGTTTCTGGACAGTGACACGTGTAAAAAAATTCAATAACTACGCTTATTGGTTGAGCTCATTTAATAGGATTTACAGGTTGCAGATTGGTCTAAGCTAATTTAGAAGAATCAAAACAAAAGGAAAAGTAGACTGACGTCATGCCACGTCGAATCGTTCTTAATCAGTTTACGACATAAATAATGATTCGATTTCCTTTAAAGTTTAGTAACACTTTCGACAGGATTTGTCGATATGGTTATGAAAGTGAAAGAGGAGATGGTAATGATAAAGCTCGTATGACGCACGTGAAACGAAAGCCAGTCGAGCCATTTACAAGTCACGACAATAAGCCACGAAGGTACACAAAAACAAATACATTGTGGAGCGCGTGAAACGTGGGAGTATCACGTATTATATACCTAAGCTTTTGTAACAATGTAGGTAGGTACTAGTGCTACTACCCAGCCAGACTGTAGTAACATACCGACACAGATACTGTAGTTATAGTACACAAAGTATGATGCAAATCAGATAAGCTTCTGTCTCTGTAATATCTAACAGGAAAACAAAAGCTACACGTCAGGAAAAATGCAGTCAGGTTTGATTTTTGTTCTTTTTACAATGAAGGCTTGTCCGTTTAGCGCCTGTTGATTTTCATACAGTTCTACTAAGTCATGCCTGGGATGAAAAGCAGCATTTTGCACGAGTTATTCACACAGTACGTGTGTAAATACAACACAAAATTAGAATAGAGAACGTAGATTTAGACTCAAACTAGGCAACCTTGATTTGGACATTGTGTAATTGCTAAATGTCTGTAGGCGAACCAGTTGCACTAATTTACAATGAAACTAATTAGGTGCTTTTTATCAAGTTCATTAGCTCACGTACCTACCTATTTTATTTTATGTTTGAAACTTTACAATCATGTCGAATTACGTGCCTAGTTACGGATTAATGGTTTGGTTTATAATATAAATTGTAAATGTAATAAATAAAGAGAAAGCCCAGGTTATACCACAAGAATCATAATGTATTTTAAATATTTTTACAACTCGTGCACGGTTGTTAACGATGGAGTAGAGGCAAAATTGGTACTTGTAGCCATTTAAAGGTATATTCATACGCCGAAAAACATCTTAAGGTACCTATGTTACGAAAGTGGTTTCACTTGTATAATAGTATAATATGTCTATGAGCTTCATAAAAATATAGCGGTGTTATGCAAATGGGAGCAGTTTAGACAGCTAGAGTAGTGAAAGTGCAGGCAGGGATCTGACGTCATATGATATAAGCCAACTGTTAGAAACCAATATCTTGGTTTTAAATAGTTTTAATCAGGACTCGTACAAAACGTTGCTAAATAGCAAGTACCCGCATCTGAAAGAGTATCTAATCTTTTCATTTGCCGTGAATACGATACAATGGTTTACCTAAATAAACACCTGACTAAAACCTATTGGTGTGTCCTAAAAGAGCTCATTCTGATTATAGAAACATTCTTTATTCTCATAAAATGTTACAGGATTATGGAGGTAAAGTGTTAAATTTTAACCTTCATGCCAGTCTGTTTATGGGGTAGGCAGACAAAACATGCAAGCTATAATGATCATAGTTATCTTAGAAAATGTACTTTGAGTTATGTAGAGATGGTAGGCAACTCAGAAGTTATCATAAGTAAATCATTATGATAATAATATCTGAACAGTATGTGTATGTAGTATGTATGTAGCAGAAATGTCTAATATTAATGTAATGAATGTTACCAAGCTGAATGAAACATCCCTTTATCTTGGTCCATTGTTTAAGAACTCAGACAGTGGCCCAGATATTGAGCACCATTATATTTCAACCAGTGATTGGCACTTGGCACACATAGGCACTCAAGTTTGTCTTCAATACATACTTTCTTATAAATTATTTATATTCTTTAAACATTTCTTGTTATATGAAACCAGTAGTGGAATATTTTATAAAATGAGGATCAACTTTTAGCCTTATATATAAATAGCTATCATTATATAATATAATATGCTTATAAAGTTTATATAGAAGAGTTCAATGTACTACATAATGATGTTTACTTAAGCACACCATGTTCACACATTTTTTTTATATCATGGTTAAAATAAACAGCATGTCATCATGAAGTACAACACTTATCCATGAATATTATTATAGAAGTGAAGTCATAGTACACAGACCATGGGCCCACCTTGTTTGAAAGGACTTGTTAGCGAACTTATACAAAGCTAGTTAGGCAAATGACTCAGCAATTGCCTTTTATAACTTGAAAAGGTTTGTTTAGGTAGGTGTAACAGGATGTCATTACTTTATACTATTTTATTTAAAACAATAATACTCACTTTTTGTAGACTCTGCACAATGAGTTGTTAATTCTCTTATCAGAGAGATGTCTCCGCCGGTCTTCAAATAAGTCTTTAATTGCAGTCACTGTGAGCACAAACATAACGGGCAGCATGGCCACCTCCTTGCCAAACGCATTCAGCTGCGGCACCCAGTTTAACAACACTATGAATATGAAGTACACATTGGCAATTCTATGGAACTGTTCGAACAGGTTCTTAGGGATGAATGATAAAAAAGTATATTTAGTAGTCCTCACTTTGTTACCACATCTACTACCGTTGGGATGGTCTTTGGGAGGCGTTTTTTCTGGCACTAGATGGTTGGGGGTGACGTTGAAGTGTCTGTTGTCAATGGCGAGCTGCTGCCGGCGCAGCATACGCAGCAGGGTCCGGCGCCAAGGGCTGACGACAGACGTACGGCGCAGCGTGTAGATGGAGTCGGAGCGGGAGGCCTGACGCGAGTGCACGCGCACGGAGCCCGCGCGCGGCTGCGGGCCGCTGGGCGGTGGTTCGCGATGGCCGGGCGGCAGGATGAAGTCGGTGCGGCTACCGGTCCGGCTGTGGCCCGAGCCCGCCGGCCGCCCGCCCTCGCCGATCTGGCCGTGCGAGAGCGCGCGCTGGTGGCCGCGCAGCGCCGACTTGAGCGGCCGCGGGGGCGCCGCCGCCGGATTGCCCGCCAGCATCGGCGTGCCGCCATGGCTGATGGACCTCGAGTGCCCCTTCGCTTTCGGAAACAAATACGTCTGCTCCGGCGCACCGGGCAAACTCGGTATGGCCGAAGCAGTCTCTCCGCTTCCCTCTGTTGACATTTTTACTCATCTGAGAAGTGTTCCGTCTTCGTTTACCTTTCATTTAAAATATGCGAAATATCCGCCGCTATGCTGTGTGATTTCCACTTTTCAATCCGTGATCAGAGTACGGTAAAAACTGAAACATATGGTTTGAAGTCATCTGTTCACTATTTCACACATCACTCTACCTCACTCGCGAGATGAAACACTAAACACTAGAATTAATTTCAGCATAAACACAAAATTATACATTCCTTGGAACTTAAGGAAAAACTAGTGTTGACCGCCACGATGCAAACGGTGGTTTGCGTGCATAAGAACAAAACTTGAAAACAAGCTTGAACGAAGCTGCTGACCGGCTGACACTGACAGAAGTGAGCTGAAGTTGAATGACAGCGGGAGAGGGGGACGAAATGACGAGGACTGGGGTGCGGGGTGACGTTAACTAGAGTTGTGACGCTTACACAGTTAACGTTATGTAGATTTTTAATGGATTTTTATTATTATGTCTCTGCTTGACTTCTACACATCCTTGGCCCCAGATTTTTTGTACCACCGTTCTAGATTTGAATAGATTTTTGTTTAATAATAATTGTTGTAAATATTTTGCTACCATCACGATGATAAAAATATTTAAAAATTCGCGTGGTTGATTACACGTTACGCTGTGCGCACGCGGTATGATTGCAATATTGCAGTTTTAATGTTTTGATTAAGTCTTTTTTATATAAAAATTGTATTTCATAATGCACCTATAAAGTGATGAAGATTTACATTATTACGTGAGATTAGGTTTCTATTATTTGTTTTTTTTCTGGGCAGTCTTTACAGATATTTGTAATCATTATGAATAATTTAATGTAATGTGATTTTAATTCATAATAATACATAATGTGTCAAAAAAAATTTTGATCCCAGCAAGTAGTTGCGTTTTAATATCGATTTCCTGTGCGTCAATGTCCATACATTTATACAGAAGCACAGCGCTACCAGAAACTCGCGTTACCGAGTACCAGTACTGAGTGCTTCCGCTCAGTATAAGTAAGGCTTACAAAAATTGTGATTTCTAGTGATTTTTTTTAAATAGCAACTTCCTTGTTTTTAATGGCATTACTAGCAGATTTCTGGTTTCCAGTATCCCAGTAATCGACGGCCACATAGCGAGTACTGGTACTCGGTAACGCGAGTTTTTGGTAGCGCTGTGCTTCTGTATAAATGTATGGACATTGACGCACAGGAAATCGATATTAAAACGCAACTACTTACTGGGAGCAAAATTTTTTTTGACACATTATGTATTAATTTTAATTATGAATTATTTGGTATTATGGAAGTGTGTCAGGATCGAAGCAAATGGAATTCTATAGTCTCTGCTTACCCCGGTGGGAAATAGGCGTGAGTTTATGTATGTATGTATGGACATGTTTGCATAGTTTCCATTCAGTTCCTGGCTATTCAGTAATTGTAGTTACGCGAATACTCCGGTAGCCTCATGAAAGGCGCGGCTACGGCTGCAGTATTTTTGCAGTGTTTTTTGTGCGTTTGTAATTATATACTTGATAACGAAAATAAATAATACTTTAATATATCTAACATTATTGGCAGTAACAGGATGCTTGCTACAGCTCTATTGCAATGTTATGTCAGAGATGCCAACATTAACATTAAAACAACAACGAAAGTCGCGACTTTCAAAAACTATAACTAAAAAATATTTAGTTACTTCAACTATAACCACCACGTACTCAAATTATCCCGTTTATGGAACAAAATTGATTGTAAATTTAATGAAAAGCTGATTAATTATCACTTTAGTTTAGTTTCATCGAAACGTTGTGACTTCGTGTCATGATTACGATGCTGTATTTTTTTATATTCTAATGTTGGTATTAAACCGTCGACGTCATCGCAGGCGGACATATTCGTTCCGACATTTTGACATTTATCTCCCGGTTGCTGAATTCAATTGGATTTTTCTCTTACTTCTGTGTACTCTCCTTTCATCATGGATGAAGAATACGACGCAATCGTTCTTGGGACGGGCCTCAAGGAGTGCATTCTCAGTGGAATGCTCTCTGTCTCCGGCAAGAAGGTATTGCACATTGATCGTAACAAGTACTACGGTGGTGAATCTGCGTCAATTACCCCGTTAGAAGAGCTGTTCGCAAAGTTCAACGCACCGGCGCCGGACGAGACCTACGGTCGAGGTCGCGACTGGAACGTGGATCTGATCCCCAAATTTTTGATGGCAAATGGGCTCCTCGTGAAATTGCTCATCCATACGGGCGTCACCCGCTATCTGGAGTTCAAGTCTGTGGAAGGCAGCTATGTCTACAAGGGCGGTAAGATTTCTAAAGTCCCCGTGGACCAAAAAGAAGCTCTTGCATCGGATCTTATGGGCATGTTTGAGAAAAGGCGTTTCCGTAATTTCCTGATCTACGTCCAGGACTTCCAAGAAGAGGATGCTAAGACGTGGAAGGATTTCGATCCTAGCCAAGCAAATATGCAGTCACTGTATGACAAGTTTGGCCTGGACAGAAACACTCAGGACTTCACTGGGCATGCCCTGGCTCTGTACCTGGATGACAGCTACCTTCAGCAGCCGGCTATACAAACTATTCGCCGCATTAAATTGTACTCCGATTCTCTCGCACGGTATGGTAAATCGCCATACTTGTATCCCATGTATGGACTTGGTGAGTTGCCTCAGGGCTTTGCCCGTCTTTCTGCTATTTATGGAGGCACTTATATGTTGGATAAGCCTATTGATGAGATTGTGCTGGGAGAAGGTGGCAAAGTTGTTGGTGTCCGCTCCGGCAACGAGATTGCAAAATGTAAGCAAGTGTACTGTGACCCCAGCTACGTTCCTGACAGAGTCCGCAAGAAGGGCCAGGTCATACGCTGCATTTGTTTGTTAGATCATCCCATTGCTAATACAAAGGATGCACTGTCTACCCAAATTATTATTCCTCAGAAGCAAGTGGGCAGACAATCTGACATCTATGTGTCGCTGGTGTCGTACACCCACCAGGTTGCTGCTAAGGGATGGTTCATTGCCATGGTCTCCACTACTGTTGAGACTAATGACCCTGAGACTGAAATCAAACCTGGTCTGGACCTCCTAGGACACATCAGACAGAAGTTTGTGTCTGTCACAGACTACTATGAGCCCACAGATGATGGCAGCCAGAGCCAAATCTTCATATCTGAGTCCTATGATGCTACCTCTCACTTTGAAACTACTTGCTTAGATGTGATTAAGATTTACAAGCGTGGTACTGGTGAAGATTTTGACTTCTCCAAAGTGAAGGTAGAGTTGGGAGAGGAAGACCAGTGAACAAGTCCTGTAATGTATATGTATATTGCTTGTTAATTTTAAATATTTGTTTATGAACTGTTCTGGCAACAATAATATTCATTAGGGTCTATTGGGTAAAGTTTGTAAGAGCTTAGATGTATTGGCAGTAGATTGTACTTGTGTAAAATGCTCACCCAAGTGGTTCCAGCAAACAATTTCTTTATTTTATTTTACCAAAAAATATGGCAATACATTGTTATTTAAAAGATTTTATTCCTCATTTAAGATTGCTTTTATTATTTAAGTATACAATGCATAAGTGATCTGCACAACTGAAGTGATGGTATTAGAATCGAACAATATGCATTCCACTTCCACTTTGGTACATTATTTGGTCCTGTAACCATATCATACTTGTAATATGTCGAAATTAGAATGCTCATTATACCTGTATGTTCTGTGTAAGATCATGAATAAAGTTATATAAATAAAAACGCATTTTTAGTTTTACTACCTGATCACAAACTTAACAAAATAATTTATCTTATTTAAATAAGTATAATTACACTTATTTGCAGAAATGCTGCAAAAATTTTTATGCAATTTGTTGGAATTAGTTCCGAATTTTTTTTGCTCCTAGTTTTATCACAGGTTCAATACATATCTTAGTGAATATACAAGATCATTTCTGCAGCCAATAAATATGTAGTCTCCGTATATTGCCGGAGAGGAGAATGTTTCACTTGGAAGGTTGTGCTCTGCTATTACCATGCCGTAGTCGGCGGTTATTACACATAATTTGCCGTTATTTGAAACTGCGAGAAATAATTTATCAGTCATCTTGCAAGGAGTCGAGTACACTGGCGATGACAGCGGCACCTTCCATTGTAGGCTGGGCTGGAAATTCTTCACGATTATACTGTACACGTGATTGTCGTGGCAACCAAATACCATCTGATATTTAAGTTTATCTATTTCTCGAATGCAGATGGACGAGAAAAGGTTTCCTTTTGCCCCTGAATACTTCCATATCTGCAATTTAAACAATTTAGAATTAGATTAATATTTATTTAAATAATGGCCCCGATTCCTGCAGACACCTAATTTTAAGTCATACCTGTCATTTTCCTATCCGCCGAAAAGGGACAGATGATTAACAACTGTTTATTTTAAAATGAATAACCCGGGCGAATAAAATAGGCATAATTTGACCTGAGCTGTCAACTGAGTTCTGTCGGGTTATTGGCCAAAATAAAATTTTGGAAGGGTTTTTTAAACTTCTGTCCAAAATTGATTTGTTTCATAAATTTTATGCCTGTCGATTACCCGTCCCTTTTCTTTTCGGCGGATAAGAAAATGACAGGTATGATTTAAAATAAAATTAGATGGTGTGTACTGAAATCGGCACCAATATCTCTTCTGATAAATTTTATTTAAACCCTATTTCTGCTGTTTTATTATGAAATACTCATACATAAGAGATTCGTTTAATAATCACTTAGAATCTAATGTCTCGACTACCATCTGCGCGACATAATACTTATGTCTTAAGAGAACATTTTGTGTTAACTTGGCAGCCCGTACCTTGATGCCTTTCTCTACTGTCCTGCAATGAATTTCGCCGCTGACTTCCGAGAAGATGACGTACTTGTCTTCATCATAGAGCACTGGGCTGGCGAACACTGGGCTCTCGAGCGTGCCACGCCAGGCCACTGAGTTGGTGGCCGTGTGGATACTGGCGCAGACTCCTGATAACGTGCCAGTTAGAATATACTCGTTCTTTGCTAGGACAAGGTCCGCTGATATAGCCTGGTCTGCCACTAAGATTATTTCTTTCGTCTTCCCTGTCTGAAATATCGAAGTGTAATGTTACTTTAGTTTTGCTTGCCTATTTAAAGTAGGTACTTAATGTTACGATATTTAATGCGGAAATATAATATTCTGTAAACTAAGAAGCTATTCAGACTAATATCGATTTTATTTGAAACGCTTGCATTAGATTCATAACACGACTATTGTGTTTATTAACGAGATAAGCGACCATATTATGTACACAGATAACAGCAACAGATAAGTCGCGTCTGTCGGTAAATTGCATTGATTATGAATAATACAATGGAAGTACAATGAAAAGTACCACAAGGTCGAGGCTTCGTATGTAGCCGTCGTAGGAGGCGATGTAGATGAACCCATTGCAGCAGGCCGCTTTGCTTTTGATCATGGAGCCTATGTTTTTCTGCCAGAGCACTTGGCAGGTTTCTATGATGAAGCAGACGACAGTTCCGTTGTAGGAGCCGACAACGCCGCAGGGGGGGAACCCTGGGTCATCGCTGTAACAGCACACGGCGGCTTCGATGCGCGACTTGAGTTCAATCGTGCCCACCACTATGCCGGTCATCGCGTCGATCACCACCACTCGGCCTGAATGACTGCCCACCGCCACGTATAGGTTTCTGAAATAACACATAATGTTGTTTATGTGAGGTGTGTACACAGACTCATAGAATAATAGCGATTATAGGTAATATTGAAATATCTAGAGGGGTTTTAAAAATAGAATTTCACACAACTGAAGAGATAAGAGAGAGACAACTGAAGAGTTGTGGCCACCACAACATGGCTTAAACCCTTTGGACGATGATAGAGGGAAGGAAATATTTAAAACGACTAATTAAGAGGACCCCTGACGAATCGAAACAATTGGGGTTGGGGTATTTATTCTTCACCACGTTGAATCACAGCGTGATGGTAGATAACTATCAATTCTTCAAGATGTTCTCCTTTAGAGTTTCAATATAAGAAAAATTTAATGGTAGGTATCGGGCCCAACAATCTTCGGAGTTGAAAGTGTAGACAGGTACTAATTTGACGGCAAAACATATCAAAGTATTCCACAATACGCGAACCGCCTACTTTGGATGTATGTGCTTGTAAATTCGCGGCCGTCTAGATCTCATCCTTATGAGTTGACAACTGTTTTAACAACACTGAAAGGATTTTAAATCTGAAAGCTGAATCATCAAGGAACTAGTCCTATACAGATTGTGGACCTAAAGATTTCCATCATACAACAGGATTAGCTCCTGCTAATCCTAATGACTTCTCAGTCATACCTTAACAAAAGATCCTTAAGAAAAGAAAGAGAAGAAATGACAACGCACTAAACATCCGAAGATTCGAACGCAAAGACGTACATGAAAAAAAGTGGAAGAAAAGTGCCTCTCTGTTACGTCGCGCGCACCCTATTTGCGAAAAGATTTCCTGTACTTTGGCGAATCGATGGCAACTCAATAATGTCATGCCAAGAACATTATGAAGATATGGAAAAGACTACAGTCACCTGCTTAGTGTTAAGGGAGGAATTTGTGCTAAGTATTAACGTTTAATAATATGAAAGTAATCGTGTAATAATTACCAATTTAGCCTAACATATACCTTACTATGTAGATGAAAATCGCTTTGTTGACCCTGGGTCTTCGAAGTTATATGCTGAGCTAAAAACCCGTTTTCCTGTAATTTATCTTTTATTTTATTCGTTGTTTTGTAATGTGTCTTTGTTATAGGTAAATAAATACTTTATCAGATACATGCATCAGTAAGTGCAAGCAATTAGTTATAGAAATAGGTATGAATGATTCATTACCCAAGAGAGAGAAAAATGTAAAAGAATGTATTTATTCAAAGAATATTATTATGCCTTTCAACAAAGCTGTCTGTGTGTTTTTTATATCTACGATTACTCTATACTCTAATTTTGGCGTCACGTATGTTCAGTGTTCCCTCCAATTAATTTGAATGTTACATTGCAGAAGAATGGTAAAAGTGGTATTATGTTCATGTATTCATATTCAGGAAATATACCTGGAATTTAACAATATAAGATTAATATTAAAAAAGAAATACGACAGAACTTACAGGCCAGTTTGTAACAAAGCAGGTGAAGCATCAACACATTTTCCAGTATTGTATGTCCACATTTCAATAAATTCCAAAGGAGCACTAATGGGGCTGTTTAATTTTTTTTTAGATGGTATAATATCTGTGACTGTGACACTCTCAGATTCAGACACGGAATTTTTAGATTTCTTTCTTTTTTTTGGGTTTTCAGCTTCAATGAACACTTCTCTTGTAGCCAAGTCCATGATTTCATCAATAGACTTCCTATGATTCATTAAATGTGGTAGGAGAAATTTACCAAAATCAGGGTTTGTCAGAGATATGCTGTTGCACATGGTCACTGCGAGGAAGGATGTGCCACCGAGGCTGAAGAAGTCCTTACCTTTAGCATCATCATATGTGCCTTTAAAATTAAGAACTCTTTTAAGTTCATTTAACAATTTAACTTTCAATGACGTTGTGGTTAATGGAGTGCTTTGAAATTGGTCATACATTTTGGCTAATAATACCTTGGAAATTTTGCCATGTGAGTTGACAGGCATATTGTCTACTCGTATTATTCTGTCTGGCCAGTGCTTGTCATCAAGCTTACACTTGAGGTAGTCTGACAAGTCTTGGCTGCTAAAGGTCTCTGAAGAGTAGTACACATGCAGGACTTTGGGTTTGGGCAACCAGACACATGAACATGTTTTGATCCTGGGGCACTGCATGACAGTATTTTCAATGGATTGTAGATTTATTTTGTGGCCAAATCTCTTGATGACGTCGTCTTGACGACCTCTGTAGTACATGGTACCATTTTCCACTTCAGCTAGATCTCCAGTGTCAACAAATTTTAATGAGTTAATCTCGGATCCGGCAGCATCTGATCTATTCAGTATGAAACATTTCCTGGTTTTGGTCACTGTAATGAAGAAGAATGAATGCAAGTTAGTGCAACTTTCATTGTTCGCTTATTCTCTCAATTAATAAATTGGGTACATAACAGTAATATAAACCCAACATAAGTAATAATACTGCTTTTTGGGTTTGCCTCACTATTCAATTATACTTTGAGAAATAATAAACATTTTTTAAATATTTATTTGTTATACTCACATAAAACAATTTTGCCTAAAGATTTTTCACTGCTAGGCTCTTTTTCTACTACAACTTTAGTTTCTGAAAGACACCTCCCAAGTGGGACCTCTCGGTCTTGTGATATCTTGTCCAGGTCTAGCTCGGCTACACATGCCCAACATGACATTTCTGTGACACCATATAGAGCAAATAATTTTGTCCCATTATTAGCATCTTTCAACTCTTTTAATCTTCTCACTCCATTCAGTGGTTCTCCTCCTAAAGCCAATATTTTCAGTGGAGATTTGGCACTTAAAACCTTATTTCTGATTTGAATAGTTGAAAGTTGAAAGAACAATGATGGTGTTGTTTGCCAGACAGTCACAGCATGTTGCGAGTTGCTGGGAAACAAGATGTCCACCTTTGTTGGTGCTATAAGGAGAGATGCTCCATTCATACATGCCAGTAATATTTCTACCATAGAAGGGTCAAAAGTTAAAGGAGTGGAAAAATATATTATATCATCTGGTGTGATGTGAAATAGGTTAGTTAAATCCTCTATGTTAGGTTGTATGCACTGTACAGGCACTTGAATTTTCTTTGGATCTCCTGTGCTGCCAGATGTCATTGCTATAAAGGAGTGTTCTGGGCTAAACTTATAGCTTTGTTGAGGTGGAGGCCCATAGTCATAGAAGCAAATACTCATTCCAAATACTGAGAATGTCCTATCTGGTTTCCGGAACAAGGTACTGAGGTTGTCGGAGTCATCCTCTTCCATAATTGAGATGATGACAGTAAAACTCATGTCTTCTATGATGGAGTCGACGTCTTGCGACGGATCCACGAACATGAACGTCGTGCAGCATTTGTGGGCACTGCAACATTGAAAAATAAGTATGCATAATAAAGTTTCATAAAAAACATGTACAAAGCAGATAATATAAATACTTACGCAGCTATTACACATGGTACTATAATGTTTGTCTTGGAGACCAGTCCTATGACACCCTTGTTGCAGTGTAGTTGCTGCAATTGTTGCGATATGTACTCACACACTCCATACAACTCAGAGTACGTGTAGCACTTGTACTTATTGTCCTGATACAGTCGCACTGCTACTCTGGACGGGTGCACCGCGCAAGTACGCACGAAAACATCGTAGTAACCACGCTTATACTTCATTTTTTATTTTTTTAAAACGAAATGTTAGATTTATTAAAAACATGAGCTCACAACTACAACACTAGCAAATAATGTGAACTTATATGTGAGGTTAGGGGATACATTGTTGAAAATAAAGTATTTTGCTCTGTTTCCAAGGGTTATCTAGACTTTGTTTATTTTGAATTTTATTTTTCCTGCGTGCTATTGAACTATGTGCAGTGCAATGTCAGAAAGAAGTCTTTTTAGTGTGACTTTTTTTCTTTAGGTCAAACCTTTTTATATGTCGGAAATACAAAATATTTTCAATGAAAACTGGTATTTTATAATAGTTAAAATATAATAATTTTGTTTTCTTCTGTTTATTATTTTACATAAATATATTTAGTAATGATTGACAAATTTTTACATTCAAATTAAAATTTATACCTAGTTGCTACTATAAAGAACTCTTTCGGCATATGCGTTTCGTTTTACGCATAACGTAGTTTATCTTGCAAGGTTTATATATTTTACACGGAAATTTTATAAAGTTATTCTTAAAGAGATTTAAATTTGTTTAAATATTTTACTGAAGTAAATGTTGTGTGAAGCACGGATGCACACGTGCTCGCATGTATTACAACAATATTCAGTAAAACGCGCCGTTGCTGAAATATTACAAAGAAACAACAATGTTGTTACTCTACAATTACCCTATATAATGTAAAGACAGGGTTATGAATGTTCCTGGTTGTTGTTAGTCTTGAAAAAAAATCCAAGCTCTTTTATGGCCTAGAAAAGGAAACCTCGCGTAGTAGGTACTGTAGGTACCAGGTACCTACACGCAGAAAGCAATATTGTATGCCTTGGTGATTTTATGTTAAAGCAAAAAAATAAAAACTATTGAAAGCTACTATGGAAACTTTGAGAATAAAGTTAAACGACAATTCCAAGAAACCCGTCCACATCTTAACAGGGCAGAAGAGGAGAGAAGAGCAATTCGTGGGATAACGTGTCAAATATTGCGCAAAGGCTCTGCGGCGGAGCTGACCTAAAATGCGTTCGGCAAATGAACGGGCCCAATCAATTAGGGGCGGTCAGCGATCCGCCAGAAAAGAGGGCAGCGCGCGCGCTCTCTGAGGAAACTCGGGAAATGAGGGGCGGGGGTGAGAGCCGGCGGGCGGGGGGCCAGGGTGCGTGCGGCGCCGCATCGATCGCGCGCGGCCGCAGCGCCAGTCCGCCGGGGCGGCCGGCGAGAGCGCGCGTGTGATGCGCTGCCGATGATGGCCGGCGCTCGGGCGCTCGTGGCCGCCTGCTGCTGCTGGTGGTGGCTGACCATCGCAGCCGGTGAGTACTTGCCGATACACTATCTCACGTCCCCGTCCCTCAGTCTGACGCCTGATCAGCTGATCCCATTCCGGCTGATTTCGCCGACTCTTGATTTTCGCGATTTCCACCGTCCGTACATGTTTTCTCGTAGCCTTTTCCAGGAATACGGCGGCGCGTGTGCTTTATCCACGATCGCCCCTCGTTGAGGTGTCGCCGTCGAGCCTCCGTACTATTTAGTTTGTCTAATTGTATTATGGTTAAACTGATCCCTTGTGGTTTTTAACATTGTCATTATCGTTCTGCACGTAATACTAGCCTGAAAACCAAGTTAGAAACCTCGTAGGTCTACAGCGTAGTCAAGGTTGCCAAGAATTGAAAAGTTATGTCATTATAATCCTGACTAATGTTCTCGTATAAACTTATAGGTAATTGCAGTAAACTTTTCCAAACTTTTGACCAATGCGTATTGTGCGAATTTGACGTTGACCCTTTGAGGCTTGTTTAAAACTTTTTGAAGTTTTCTTTAGTTGCTAAGTTAAAATTAGAACGGCTGTGGGGTGCGTGGCATGATATTTGCCGCATGGGGGGAGTGACACTATATTGTCCTTGCGGGGTTACGTAACGGCCGAAGTGACATCTGCGTAAATATTGATCATAATCACGCCACGCCACAAGGAACCATGCAGCATGCATCTTAACACCTGCTCTGAGCACGTGGTTGCTGTGTATATACTTGGGTACCATGTTTTGCATACGGCTCTACCTGTACTTACATGATGTACTTAATATCAAAGTCCACTAACTAATCTCCTAATGTCCATGCTTGCTTAAGTCTCGATATCATTTTATTAAAATGTGATATAAAAAGTCCCAAAAATTGTGAGTATATCTATTATAAGTATTACATTTTCTTTTATTTTTGTGGTTAAGTCCGTCGTAAGAGAGGCTGAAAAAAAATTAGTAACATGGTTTTCGTTTGGGCGTAGAAAAGATTTAAAATAAGAATATTTTTTTCTTAATCTTATACTCTTCTGTAATATTTTAAAATATACAGTAGGTAATATCTGATCATACAAGTATAGTGTGTTATCTGCGGTCGGATTGTATAATAATAATATTAATTCCGTATGCTGTAACCGTGTATACTATGTACTTCTGTTTATCAATGCAAAACATACGGCTTTCAGCTTTAATGTACACTATCTATCATACGACTGAACTAACAAGATTGCATACAAATTACTATGATAATAGCGATAAAGCTATAATCGCATTCTGAACATTTGAACGGCGAGCAAACGAAAACTTTAAGGTCGTTTATTTTATAATGCATTTTAAATAAATGTATTAGTGAACATATCCATTTATATTAGTTTATGTTTAATATTCCATTCTCAATACGTTTATTGCATGTTCATTCTCAAAGTAACCTTAATAAGCAATAAAAATGCTAATCAGATCTTAATCCCCGTTAATCCCGTTCAAAAGATTTCAACGCGTGCACCTTCAACAATTAAATTTATTATTTTTTAATGCAAACACGAAAATATGGTAATCATATTTAATACTTTTGAAAATAAATGTTTATTGGTTTGTTTTTAAATATTTTAATATTTTTTAAGACATTTTATGAAATGAGGGATTTTCCAGGTTACTTTCACCAAAAACCATATAGATGACGTACAGCTTTACAGCTTTCATGTAATAATTACCTATTTTCTCATTATTCGGGTACATAATAATTCAAAAATACAATATAAGTAATGGCAGAAGTATATATAAAAATAATTGTTGCTTGATATTTGGATCAAATTATGTCGCTACCTATATTGTTCCGGTTTATATTGATCAGAATAATAATGGGTGGAAGATGTAATTGTGCCTGGGTGTAATAAAAAGGGTCATTATTTATACACAAAAACAAAGATAAAAGATGCATATTGTCTGTTATACTTACATGAAATTAGAAGGTTAAACGAAGGGAAATCTCTACAACGCCATCTATATTGTTCTTGAGGAACATAGCCTGAAAAAGTCCCTCATTCTATTTCAGTAGTTAAAGCAGAAACAAAGTACTAGGAATTTATATTTTTTTATTGAAGCAACTAATAGAATGTCCTACATTGATTTATATTCGTCGAATCGAGTTGATGTGAAAATTGAAGTTTTATCAAATTGGTCCATCGGGTCGCGACGGGCAGCGGAAAGCTATGCTATTTCCTCTTACATTTGTCTATTGGCCATTTTTTTAATATAACTCCGAAGAGAAGTAGGAAATATTACATAATTATTTTTTTGACGTGACTTTTAGTCTCGTGATTGTAGATATTTGATCGCTTCTGTAAAAAAAAATGGGCGGACCCCTGTAAAACGGGATAACATCTTCTTCTATCTTATGGATTAGGAGATGGATTATCAAATGTTCTTTATTTCATCATAAGTACAACTTAATTAAGTACAAGCTTATTATTGAGCTGACAAAGGCCCCTGACATGGCTCATGTAACGACTACTATCTTACATCAGTAAGTAGTACCCGGGACCAACGGCTTAACGTGCCTTCCGAAACACGAATCATCTTACTTTCGGACAATCGGGTGATCAGTCTGCAATGCCTTAACCAGATCAGAGCTCACAAAGTTATTTTTGTGATATGTTCTCACCAGGATTCGAACCCGGGAGGATTGAGGGAAAAGCTGTGCCTCGCAATGGGACGTACATAACATGCTGTATGTTATGTATTAGTCAATGTCTCCCTAGTGTTATCCCAATTATACGGGGTTTGCTTACGTAACAAGTTACGTGAAGTATTGACAGGTCCCCGAGTTTTTTTACAGAAGCGTCTGCAGCGATTGAGTATTTTAACTATATAAGTAAGGCTACTACTTTATCATAGGAATGATATCGTGAACTTGGCATCTAATGGCGTATCTTATCTAGAAAATCTGTGTGGAGAGCGTAATCCCAGATAGCGAGTATCCTCGGTATGTTTAAATATACAATATTATAGCTTTTGTTTGTGGATTTGCTCGGTTACGTTGGTACTATTGCTATGTACACAGGCGGACGCAATGTACTTGTAAAACCTCACGCTTGTAATCTCTGTTGGGGTGGGTAGAGGTCTACGGCAGAATCCATTTTTAGCAATGGAGATAGCGATATTGAGGGAATACATTGTTTTAAGTTTACGCGGTTATTATCATAATTAAAACACATAATAATGGGTTCTTACCGCGTTTAAAATAGGGATATGAGACTCCCGATATTTCGACACTTTTGCAAGTGCCACTCCAATCTCATCAGTCATCCCGTGATCATGGCACTTGCAATAGTGTCGAAATATCGGGAGTCTCATATCCCTATTTTAAACGCGGTAAGAACCCGTTATTATGTGTTGTGCACTAAATTGTGCACTAAAACAGAAGATACAATAACTAACATATCATAAACTCACGACTGCATCCTAATTGGGGTAGTCACAGGTACATCTATCGCAAAATAAATAAAGTACCCACGATTCACCGAGCTTTCTGTTTGGCCAACGTGATAGGTGGTGAGCCGAATCGCCTTATATACTTAAGTAAAATAATTTAAATATACTTAGTACAAATAATGAACTTATGTTCTTGCGTATCTTTTAACCAAAATCGTAACCAGATATCACTTTCCTTCTTAGTTTTGCAACTAATTACACATTGTTGAAAAAAACCCCGTTGGTTACCGTAAATACCTACATTTCTTTGTAAGGAAAAAGTGATCAGTAATTAAAATGGTAGCCATTACGTTGATCTTCATAACGATAATATATTTAATTAAGTAGTTCGTTTTGTTTAAAAACCTAAACGTACCAAAGAAGAAGAACAATGAACCATGTGATGTGGGAAATCATGATCTTATATGTATGTACTTATGAAGTATGTTTTATGTGCGAAATTGTAGGTATTTCCTAGATTAAATATTTTTCCTCTAAATTTTCCTCTAAATAGTTCAGTCTTTAAAGTACTTAATATAATTAAATGTGAATAGCCCAAAATGGTATTTTGTGTAAGAATAATGATTCATCATCATCACCAGCCCATTAACGTCCCCACTGCAGGGGCACGGGCCTTCCCCATGGATGGATAGGGAGATCGGGCCTTAAACCACCACGCGGGCCCAGTGCGGATTGGTGGTTATTAACGACTGCTAATGCAGCCGGGACCAACGGCTTAACGTGCCTTCCGAAGCACGGAGGAGCTCGAGATGAAAACTTTTTTTTTTGTGGTCACCCATCCTATGACCGGCCTCTGCGAAAGTTGCTTTACTTCAACAATCGCAAACCGAGCGCGTTTACCGCTGCGCCACCGAGCTCCTCATAATGATTATATTCGCCTATTACGCTCACAATTTATGATCAATTTAAATAACCAAACCATTGATGTTATTAATTAAACTATTGTAATACCACAATAGGTTTTATATAACATGCCATATATACGTATAAGTACATATAATTTTACTTAAGTTTTAGAAAATAGCATACAAAATGATAAACATTATTAATAGCCTATATACGTCCCACTGCTGGGCACAGGTCTACCCTCAATCAACCGGAGGGAGTATGGAGCATATTCCACCACGCTGCTCCACTGCGGGTTGATGGAGGTATCACATGATTATCTGAAAAATAAGTTGATTCGGAGGGCACGTTAAGCCGTTGGTCCCGGCTATTAGCCGTAAAATACGTACAAAATGATATCATCATCATCAGCCCATTAACGTCCCCACTGCTGGGGCACGGGCCTTCCCTATGAAGGGATAGGGAGATCGGGCCTTAAACCATCACGCGGGCTCAGTGCGGATTGATTGTTATTAACGACTGCTAATGCAGCCGGGACCAACGATTTAACGTGTCTTCCGAAGCACGGAGAAGCTCGAGATTAAAACTTTTTTTTGTGGTCACCCATCCTATGACCGGCCTTTGCGAATGTTGCCCAACTTTAACAATCGCACACCGAGCGCGTTAACCCCTGCGCCATCGAGCTACTCACAAAATGATCTAATCTAATCTAGCCTGCAAGATCCCACTGCTGGGCAAAGGCCTCCCCTTCCTCTTTCCATTTTTCGCAAAATGATATAACAACATAATATAAATATCGTATAAGTACGTCCCACTGCTCAGCACAGGTCTCCGGTCGATTGAGATATAACAAACTTTGAAAAACTATGCTTTTATAACAATGTTCTCGCGATGGTTTTCGACATTTTTTTTCTCCATAAACATATTCTAGGAATCGTGCCCGTGGGAAGAGTGGTGTTGAAACAAACTAAACACAAACAGCAGTGCACCGTCCGCTATCGAACTATTGACTGTTGAACTGTTGTCGAACTATTGACACCGACACGACACGGGAACCGAGTCTGTATTTCGATACCGTTTCCTATGGCAAGAGTTTTATCTAGTATTTTATGGTCCGATACATTCATGAGCATTAGAATGGCCGTACACTCTGCGTATGGTACTCAGTCGTTGCATTCCTATTATACTAGACATTTGATACTAATAGGCATAGTGATTATTTTTTCTTTTGGTTTTCCCCGAAGGGCAAGGCAAATGGAACTATGTATTTCACGTCTTATGTATTTCTTCTTGATGATGATTAATGAAATGGTGAAAAGCGATGACGATGAATGATGAAACATAAGCCCCCACCCTCAGAGCAGACTCCTACTCCTTTTTTTTTGACGTGACATATTGACGTGATTCCTACTCCGAACCCCAAACGAATTAACTCAAAAGTTCGCATAAACTTTTGAGTTATGAAGCAGCTTGTTGGCACAAAGCGAAAATAGATAGGTAAGTATACTTTGTTAATTGAATATTCCGATATAATAACACTGTCGCGAATGTTTACCGACTAACTTAAACACCACTTTGTATTATTAATTATTTCTTTTTCTTAAGTTTTGGCTTCGCGCGGCTTGCGCATTTGCCACAGACAAAGATAGGGAAACGGATTCGTAGGAAAAACAAGGAACGGAATTTGGAAAGAAAAAGGATCAGAAAGGTGGAGGATAAAATAAATATAACAGGAATTCTATATAAATAATTAGAATAAAATAATGGAGATATTTATAGTTTAAGGTCATTATTAATAATACATATAGATAAATATTTGTATATATCTGGATTCATACTGTGCAACAGAACAGGGATGGAAGTAGGAAGAGGAACTTTTAAAGAATGGAGAAATGTATATAAAGGGGTATGGTCAAGGAGAGGACACGAAAGAAATAGATGATTAATATCACCTACACCTGTACCGCACTCACAAGCATCGCTCTGAATTATCTGAAGTCTGGCAAGATGAGCTGGAGAACAAACATGACCCAATCGCATTCTAATGATTGTACTAGTAGCACGTTTGCACAACTTCAATTTAAAAAACCAGGGTTTAGCAGGAATGTCTCTTTGAATAGAGAAGTAATATTTTCCTTTTGACTCAGAGCTCCTTATCCAAGATTGCTTCCACTGATCACGGAGATATACCCTTGGCAGAGAACCCAGGTCGTGGCAGTAATTCTTATAGGGAAACATGTCACCATCGTCAACAGCCCTATTGGCTAGTTGATCTGCTTTTATATTACCAGGAATGTTATTGTGGCCAGGAATCCATGCAAAAGAAACTGAATATTCTAATTGTTGACATTTAAACAATTTGTCCCGAATATCAATGATTATAGGGAAAGATTTAGATCGAAAAGGGAACCTAATTAGAGCTTGCAAAGCACTCCTAGCATCGGAAAATATTACTGATTTAGTTAGTTTAAAAATTAAGATATATTCAAGGGCTTTAAATATGGCATAACACTCGCCTGTAAACACAGAAGATTCAGGAGGAAGTTTTACTCTTTGTACAATGGTGAAAAACACCCACCCCTACACAGCCAGTAGAGGAATGTTTAGAGGCATCAGTGAATATGTAATGACAATCCGGCCAATTTTCTTCTAACAGATTATTAAAAGTAATGTTAGCAAATGGGTCATCCTTTGCTATTCCTAAATCTAAACGAACATCCGGGGAAATTATTAATGCCTCAAAATTTGTACAGAAAAGTGGGGAAGAAGGAAACTGATGGGTAGGAGCCTGAAAATTAATAAATTTCCTAAAACTGTTAACGAGACACGGTATAGATTTGTGTAACCAATAACTGGCAGATGAAGCATAGTCAGACAGTAATCTGAGCTTAGAATGAAGAGGATGACTGGAGAACTGAAGGGAACGAAATAAAAAGGAATCGGAAAGATACTGTCGTCGAAGTTGTAAAGGGGGATCTACACACTCTACCTGGAGAGCATTAATAGGACTTGATTTCATGGCACCAGAGACTAGTCTAAGAGCTTTTGATTGGATAGAGTCTAGTTTTTTGAATGCGACTGTACTACCAGGTTCCAACAAAAAAGTACCGTAATCCAGTAAACTCCTTATTAAAGCATTGTAAAGTAGTTTCATACAGAATGGATGGGCCCCCCACCAAACTCCTGAAAGACACCTTAGAATATTCAATAAGCGTTCACATTTGTTTACAATATACTCGCAGTGGGGAATGCCAGTCATTTTGGAATCTAGTATAACACCTAGGAATTTGACGTTGGTCTTAACAGGAATTACAGTATTATTATAATAAACGGATATTGGCGGCGGTAATCGCATTCTAGAAAACAGTACTACTGAACTTTTGGTAGGGGATAATTCTAGACCGTTACTATCCAACCATTTCTTTAACAGGTTTAATGAACAAGATAAAGAAGAACAAGCTTTTTGCACGGATTGATGTGTATAGTATAATAATAAATCGTCAGCGTATTGTAATATTTGTACATTACTATCCAAAGCTGACTCCAAGTTTGAAGTATAAATATTGTATAATAATGGGCTGAGAACAGATCCTTGAGGCAGACCCTTCCAAACATATCTAGACTTGGTGCCACCATCTTCTAAGGAAATATTAACATATCTCTCTGATAACATGTTTACAATAAAGTTACACAGCATTATCGGAACGTTTAAATCATTAAGCCTATTTTTTAAAATACTCACAATAACATTATCATAAGCAGCATTTATATCAAGAAATGCTGCAACTAAAGAATGATTTTTAGAAAATGCTATACGGATATCAGTGACAAAAATACTAATGCTATCAATAGTGCTTTTGCTCTTCCTAAATCCAAATTGACTTTCACTGAGCAATTGATTGCTTTCAATGAACCATTCCAACCGATCTTTAACTAAATGTTCACTGATTTTCATTAAAACAGAAGAGAGGGCTATTGGGCGATAAGAGAAACAATCAGAGGGATTTTTGTTGGGTTTAAGTATGGGGATAATCAGCTGGGTTTTCCATGACGTAGGAATATTACCCGTTACCATTATAGAATTAATTAAACTTAAAAAATAGGACAGGGTATCATCACTGAGGTGAGCAATAAAGGAATAAGGGATTCCGTCTAACCCTGGGGCTGAATCCTTTGCGTTCTCCAACACTCCTTTTAGTTCCGATAATGAAAATGGACTATTAAGACCAATAGGATTGGAAATAATTTCAACAGGAAGGGACATTGGAATTATTATTTTCTCAGGGACAGATGGTGGAGCCAATTTATTTAAAAAAGGATCAGTCAAGGAAGGAGGAAGGAAAGTAGATGACGTTTCCTTGAAACCGTATCTAAATCTCCTAATATTCCGCCATACAAGAGATGGATTGACACTAGGAGATATGGATAAACAAAATAATTTCCAACTCTCAAATTTTTTGGTCTTAAAAAGTTTACGAGTATTTGACATTATTTCAGAAAGCAAATTAAAATTTTCCGTAGTAGAACATTCACAATATCTCAATTCAGCCTCCTTTCTCCTCCTGACCGCAATCGTGCATTCACTATCCCACCATGGAGGAGATGGAATAAAATCCGTCATCTCTTTTTTATGAGGAAACGTTTCATCAGCTACCTCAATAATTGCCTTAGCCAGAGCTTCAGCACAGAAAGATTCATCGCCCTGATTTAAATTGGGGAGATCAGTAGCTCTGCTTTCCAAACGCTCACCAAAAAGACGCCAATCAGCGTCGGTCAGACAATATTTTAAACGTGGTTTCTTTTTAGGATATGGTTTATTAATAGAGAAATTGAATGTAAATGACAGTAAAATTGGGAAGTGGTCACTTCCATAGGTAAGAGAAAGTGTTTCCCAAGTGAATAAGGGTGCTAAACTGGAGGAACAAATGGACAAGTCAGGAGCGCTAATTGACTGTCCTGGATCTGAACGACGTGTAGGAGAACCTGAATTAAGAATACATAGATTTTGAAAATCAAGAAGGTCTAAAAGTAAATTACCTACGCTATTACATAGTGAACTTCCCCATGCCTGGTGGTGACAATTAAAGTCACCTAATATAATAAAGGGCTTAGGAAGGGTTAAGAAAATGTCCACTACTTCTTGAATAATGTGGGCTGAAGGGTGTGGGATGTAAATAGACACAAAACAAATGTTGTCTATGGAAACTGCAATAACTGAGAATTCATTAGAATGATTAGGGATAGGAAAATGTGTAAAAGGAAGTGCATGTTTGACAAGCAAAGCAACTCCATTATACCCATCAGAGCGATCTTCCCTAAGACAGGCATAACCAGGAATTCGGAATGAATAACTTGGCTTAAGCCAAGTTTCTTGTAAGGCAAGAATACGAGGCTTATATTTATTAATTAAGTATATTAAATCAGATTTTTTAGATGTTACACTGCGGCAATTCCACTGAAGGATTTTGTCCATTATTGTGTTTGTTGAAAAACTGAGTGATTGCATTAATTACAGGGGCAGCGTGGGACGGTGATAAAACGTTAGATTGAAACAGAGAGTTAATAAGAGATAAAATCAAATCAAGTATATTACTAACATTTGATGAGTCATCTTTATAATTTAGGGCACAACCATTAGATGGTTCTGGTACATTATAATCTTTAATCAGAGCTTCATGAGCAGTTCGGTCATAGCCATGTGTTTGTTTAGGAGGCGATTTGGGTTTTATAAAAACGGTTTTTTTATAAGATGTCTGCTGAGTTGAATTTGCAATAGAATGACTGGTGTTCAGGAATTCATTTTGAGAGGCTGTAGTAGAAGAGGATACATTAGAGGAAGTGAGCAAAGCATCAGCATATGACTTACGAGAAATAGGCGGATGAAACTTTGATGCCTCCGCATAGGATACACAGCTTTTTGCCATAGTTTCTTTAATAGCTTTTTGTCTTTCCAATTCCAGGCACTTTTTACTAATGGCAAAATGTGAACCTTTGCAAAGGCAACAACTATAATCGTCCTCCTGAATATGACAAGTATCACCAGTATGACCTTGGCCACACTTGTAACATCTGGGCTTGGACCGGCATTGAGCCTTCACATGACCAAATCGACAGCAATTATAGCATTGAATAGTTGGGTATATATAAAGATCTACCGTTAATGATGTATAGCACATGAATATTCGCTTTGGTAAAACTTGACCATCAAATGTAACCACAACTGATTCAGTAGTTTTAAGTTGACTTTTACCGTCAACCTCTATCTTTCTTTTTAGCCTTCTTATTTTAAGAATTTTGCCACAACCTATTGGGACAGAAATATTTTCCTGTACTTCCTCATCTGACCATTCAGCAGGGACACCTCTAACTATTCCCATACGTGTGACATTGAATGAAGGAATAAATGCCTTATAATTTTCAGACTCAATATTGGGATTGTTTAAGAAAGAATTAGCATCTTGAAAATTTGAGAAAGAGACTGAAAGCCTATTTCTTCCTATTCTCTTGAGGCTACCATTTATAAGGTTATTGATTGCGTTTCTTTTCAGAAAACGACCAAAGGTGACTGGATGTAAGGAGGTGTTATCGTCTGGTAATGTTTGTTTTTTCTGAACGTGAATGACAAAAGGAGCCGCATCTGATGATTGATAAACCAATCTTGCCACTGAGGGCTGAGGAGAGGAAGAATTTATTTTTTCAATATTCTCAACATTGGGAGTAATAGATATGCTATCATCAAAGCCATGGTCGTGAGCGCTCGTACTTGGTGATGTTTGAGGGAGGGAGGAAGCTACTGTGCAATGACAGTCACTTTCCCTGACCTTCTTACCTTCATGACGCTTTCTACGTCTTTTATTACAATGTTTGCACATTCTACGAGCAGAAGCTCTCTTACGTCCACCAGTGTTTTGTGTGAGGGAGCAATCAGTATCCATACTAGCCTCATTATTAGATATTGTTACTGTGAGAGCAATATCGGGAGCAGTTCCCCCCGGGTCTTCGGGGGGATCCATCGTAGAGAAAAAAGAAAAAGTTCACTTACCGAGATATCCCGGAATATATACACTCAAACTAATTTATATACACACTAATAGATATACTATATATACACTAACTACCTAACTGATCCAAAACAAGTTATAAAATTAATAAAAATAGAGAAATGAAAAAACCGTGACCGCCAAGTTCGACGTTTCCCGCCCTTTCTATTAATTATTTAGATTATTCAATGAAGAAAGCAACCGTCCTGTTTCCGTTCCCGCCAAAAAGCCCATAGGCATAGTGAGTTTTTTTTTGTTTTTGTTTTCCCCGAAGGGTAAGGCAAAGGGAACTATGCCCATACAGCCATGTCTTACGTATTTTTTTTCTTGATGATTGATGAAATGATGAAAGATGATGATGATGAAACCTAAGCCCCCACCCTCGGAGTAGACTCCTACTCCGAACCCCAAACGAATTAACTCAAAAGTCCGCATAAACTTTCGAGTTATGAAGCGGCTTCCAGGCACGAAGCGAAAATAGGCAGATACACTTTGTTTATTGAATACTTCTATATAATAACACTCGCGAATGTCTTCCGACTAACTTAATGCGATCATTAACCACAAAACACCACTTCGTATTAATTATTTAGATTACTCAATGAAGAAAGCAACTGTCCCGTTCCCGTTTCCCGCCAAAAAGCCCATAGGCATAGTGAATAGACACCCTAGACCACATCATCACTTACCATCACGTGAGATTGTGATCAAACGCGAGCCTTTATTACTAAAAAAAACCTAAACGTAGGCGTTTTAAAAATTCAATAACAAAACCATGCAGACATCAGGATGGCCGGTCACCTTTGCTGGATTAGAACCTGCGATCTCCCAATAAAAGTGAAGCGTTCTTTCAACTAGTCTACTACGATTAAGTTTTAATTTGCTGGTAAACAGAGTTATGACGTATTAATATGACCTAAGAAACTCTATTTTTTAGTTACATGCGCTGTGTAATAAAACAATTCCCATTATACTTATTTTCGTAATAAAACCCACTAAACAATACAATAGTGATCGATTGTAAGCATAGCGACAGTAATATGGCATCGTATCTTTTATTACCCTCGTAAAAAACCGGAAAAGTATTTTTTCTGCTCATTAATAACGTGCTTACCTTTCTGTGTATTACCTATATATATAAGTACGTTATAAATTACAGGCACAAAACATTTATAACAACACACACGTAAGGCTTCATTTTCGGGAAGCTTCGATGTCGCGTTATATCATTTGGAACTTACAATTGGGTAATTTCCTAAGTCAAAGATAAATTATGTAATTCCGTTTACTAAATAAAGACAGATCTAAAGGTGACAAAAACGTTTTCTTTTTTTGTATTTAAATAAAGATAAATTTTATAATAAGTGCGATATTTTGTCACGTTTTTCTATGACGTCACAGGTTGCTTTTTCAAACAAATTCCATAGTAATTTCGTGGTTTGACGTTTAGTAAAAAGTAACTGATTTGACTAGTTGGAAACTACCCTATTTTACAGATACGTCTCTGTTTAATTTAGTTTATCAACGTTATAGATAAAGTACGTTTATTCAATAAGATATATAAGTTTTCTCACCTCATTGACCTTATACATTACCCTCAACTTACACAAACAAGGTTCCTTACCCTTCTCTGTTTGACAAATAATATTTCGTAACTTGATCGGAGCAAATAGAAAGAAAGTAAAATCTTAAAGTTCATCGTCCTGCAGGACGGAGTAGCTAGGGGCGGTCGAGGGTAAGGGGGCGGTAAATATGATACATACAGTTAGAGCCTTGCGTGTCGCCCCCGGTCGGTAGAACCTTTACTTTCTATAGTTTCCATAACACCGTCAATTTCAGCGCTTATAACGTTGCATTATTTTCCTGTATCGCGCTAGAAGGCGTTTTAGTGGCGTTTTTAACGGAAGGTGAAGGTTGCTCTGTTTCAGTTTAGGTGGTTAGTCTTGGAATTTGCATCTAAGGACCGTTTTTTTACCTTAAACGGAGGTTTTTATTGTTGTGCTTAAAGCTCGCGCCCAAGACAACGTAATTGACTTCTATATCATTATTTTTTCGAGAAAACTCACCCTGCAACAAATAACACATTTAAGTATAGCTTTTCGGTTGTCCTGTAAGTATTCCCAGTATTGCTTCTTATTCAAAGCGGAGTGTCGACAATAAACCTCTCCACAAACGCGTTAAAGATAGCGAGAAGTAAAATGCAAGCACACTGTAAATCTCCCAGATACGACTACACCCTCTTGTTCCGCGCTGCATTGCCCTTTCCGGTTCACCCTTCTATTACTGCCCTTTGAAACTAATATTCGCCTGTAAAGCCTTCAAGCGAAGTTAGTGTTTATGCTTGTTTATATCCCCAAATAACCCTTCCCCTTTGCATTTCATGCAAAATTGACTGAAAGGTAGTTTTTGAATAGAATCTGTAAAGTCATTTTTTGTTGTTCGATAGTTCATGCAAAGCTACATAAAGCATTTTTTCTTTTCTAAATATACTTAAATAAGAATGTTTTACTAAAACCTTCAAGTGAATGATGATTGTTGAATTGAAATTGTAGGTTGTTTTAACATGTTTGAGTTTGTAATTGATTGAACATCAGACCTGTAATCCATTACGTAAAGTGAATTAATTATATTCGTTTAGTAATGGAAAGCTTCCCTTTCGTTTTTAAAGGTAGGCAAAACATAAGCTTACCTTAAACAAAGCTATAAATTGGCTTCGTTCTTTTCCTCCGCGTTTTTTTTTTCTAAATATGTATCGTTGAATACTTATTTCATCACGAAAATTCTAGTGGTATTTTGACTTGTATTGTAAGTACCATTAGTCAAGCAGTGGCCTATTTCATAAAACTTACAATTGTAAATCACAATGACTCGTGTGTAATTAGAAATACAGATTCTATTAGTATTTTGCAGATTTTTATTAGTACGCGAGGAACACTGAATTAGAAATGAGAATCATTTAAGTATTCAACGTAATTATCATAGATGAACTTGTTGAAAATCAATGTTACATTTTTGAATCTACGTCATTTCGCAAGGTACTTTGGCTGAGGAGAAGAAATGACAAGAAACTGCAACAGCACCACATCTTTAGGCGTACATTACAAGTTATTTAATAACTAGAGGAACTCATTTAATACTAGACATTTTTATAATTTAGGTGATCATTAATCTTATAAGTACTTAATAAGCTTTTTTACATAAAGTAAGCTTCACGTGAACTTTCAATTGTGGTTGAATCGTCGTTGTAATTTACAATTGTAAGTTTTATGAAATAGACCTCCGTTAGTACCACGGCTCATGACGCGTGACTTATGCATAACTTAGCTACTCGTAGGTCATTAATGATGTCGTAACCCAATTTTGGTGACGCGGCGGTAGTTTTACGGTATTTTGTACGTCAAAACTTATGATTGACACGATCCTGGGTTATACCAAAGTTACGCGTAACATATATAGGGCACGAACTTACGTCGTTAATCAAAATCATGATTAAATACCACTTAGTAGTGACGTGTGTTGACTTGCGACCGAAACTATAAATTCACGGTTATTTTGGTAATTTGTTTGGTAATTCCTTGGAAGATTATAATCTGGGAGGGAAATTAAGCAGGGAACGTGTGGGTTTACGATATACTTAATATCGTAAATTGTGTTTTAAATCTAAGCAATACCTATCTATGTGCGCTAAGAATGCCTCTCGATCATAAAGATTTTTCTGAAGCGTGGTTGATGAACTTAATATTTCTATCATTTATCGTCATGACTCGCGCAATCTGGAAAAGGAACTTAGAATGGCATGTCGGTAGAGTTCCCTATTCAGTGCTCGTCACTTTTACTGCCGTTATCATTGATAAATATGTACGGTCACGTAAGTACTTACACTTTGAAACCATGTCACATTAAAATTTTTGACAAATTAAACCGTAATTCTCATTAAATGCCAAATATGATAGTGCGACAGGGTTCTAAAGTGGGTACATGATGTGACTGGACGCCCCTTTCCAAATTCCTTTCAGTTCGATGTGTTCCTCCAACAAACTGGGAGGTTAAAAAGGCCACATTGTATCAATTCATCTAAAAAGCAATATTGCTATTTCACATTTATTGACATTGCGCACTTAGTTTAATGTGCGTAAATGTCCAATAGCAATATTGCTTTTAGATGAATTGCTTTAATGTAATTGCTTTAATGCGTTTTTACACCCCCTGTAGTATTTCACGATACCCTTGGTTAAGAGGCCCGTGTGGGACGTAGGTAGGTATGTAGGCTGTTTATTCAGTCTTCTTATAATTCAAACCTTGACATTGACACTGATTGGTTTAGCGAACCTGTCGATACATAATACATGACTGGTCGCGCGGCGCCGCGTTTTCCATTTCATTTCCATGAAAAACTCATGTGAATACTATTTGTTTCTCCGAAGCCATTAGTTACTCTATATTCTATCGCAGTTTGTCCTTTCAATAGCTTTTATTAATAGCCAAACGACATTTACATTTGACGTCAAGCAGTCTGTACCGAGCGTGGAATAGCTAAATGTATCATTTATTCAATACTATCATACCACCTGCATTGTTTCAAAGGCTGTTGGTAACGTTGACCTTGTTAGTTATAAAACAGTCTGAAAAGTCAATTAAAATAAATAATAATTTTGGGCGGTGCTGTAAGGTAACATGAGGATGGAGGAAAATAGTTAATGCCATCGGAGCATGGCCGGATCGTGAATTTGTGGGACCCTGGGCTGAAACTACTTAGGGGCCTATCTTAGTACTCAACTAATAGCAAAAAATATTTTAACAGACATTTTTTTTTTCAAATTATGGTCTACTTTTTAGCGGGATCTGGAGGCCCCTTGTAACCCCGGGGCCCTGGGCTGCAGCCCAATCAGCCCATAGGTAGATCCGGTCATGCATCAGAGGCAAACCTACTGTGCGTCGCTGGTGTTAAATATAAGTAAAAACAAATGCTTGAATATTTAGAATGGACTGTATTTAATTAAAATTTACAAAAGTGGAAAATGCAACTCCCATCGCCAAAGGGTAGAAGAAGAATAGAATGCGGTGTTGCCATAATATAAAATAAATTTTTGGGTGTACTACACACCTACAGTAATTCAAGTCAAAAAAGGGGAATTTATGATCCGGGACGGGTGATGTGCTATATCAAATTGCGAGATAAGATTTTTTTTATCTGCTTCTTCTTCTATCGTGTGGGTTGTGAGGTGGAGTACCAACCTCATTAACCCTAGGGTCAGGGTTACTATTGAGTCGCCAAAGGCCCCTGACATGATCCATGTACTTAACGACTTTATTTGCTGATTAGCAATAAAGCGACCTAATGTGCTTATTTTACTCGTTTGTACATGTCCTTTAGTTATGTCATTGTGCAATAAAGAATTATTGATTGATTGATTGAAATTTAGCGATGTTAGGCGAACTTTTGCGGTTACTATAACCCCTAGTGAACACGAGATGCCGTAACTCTTGATATTCTTTAATATGATGGCTGATATTTAAATATAAAAGTATTTGGCAACACTATTTAGGATCGTTAAAAGAAAAAAAGTAAAAATGACATTTAAAAAAAGAATGCCGGTTGTTCAAATAAAATCAAATATACTTACTTTATTGTACACAAACAAAACATACAAACATTTAGCAACTGCATAAATGTGCGGCCTTATTGCTCTGAAGCAAAATCTTCCAGGCAACTACCAGGCACTACCAGCAATCAAGAAACAAAACAGCCAATCTTGAATTATGATGGGAATCAGCCATAAAAAACGTGGTTTTTGGATGTTGTGCTGAAATAAATGAGCTGTTGTGTAGAGTATGTAGTGGGTGAGATGTGGTGCGAGTAATTTGACGCAGCGGGCGCATTGCAGAGCCGCCGGTGCATCCGGCGCTGACCTCGTTTCACGGCCAGGGAAATGCCCCTAGACATCACCTTATAATATCTAATGCGGTACTAACAATATTTTAGTCAACCTTGATGCGATTTAGGAGTAGAAGAATTCGAATCTTCCTCTCTCGTTTGGATGTGGGGCTAATAATCGACCCCATCGACCACGTC
This sequence comes from Pectinophora gossypiella, assembly GCF_024362695.1. NCBI lineage: Eukaryota > Metazoa > Arthropoda > Insecta > Lepidoptera > Gelechiidae > Pectinophora > Pectinophora gossypiella. The sequence goes on from NC_065407.1 coordinate 15,665,031, forward strand.
ACTGTCACTGTTGAGCCATGTACTGCATTCTTCTTCTATCGTGTGGGTTGTGAGGTGGATTACCAACCCCATCAACCCTGGTATCAGGCTTATTATTGAGCCACCAAAGGCCCCTGATATGGCTCATGTAACGACTACATACATCGGTAAATAGTAGCCGGGACCAATTGCATAACGTGCCTTCCGAAGCACGGATCATCTTACCTAACCTAACCTAACCAAACTAGGGATCACAAAGTGATTTTTGTGATGTGTCCCCACCAGGATATAAACCCGGGACCTCCGTGAGCGTGATCGTGAGCCCAACGCTCAAACCACTGGAGAACAGTAATAAATAGTCTTTACATGAGCCACTTCAGGGGCCTTTAGCGGCTCAATCATAACCCTGACATCAGGGTTGATGAGACTGGTATTCCACCTCACAACCCACACCATAAGAAGAAGATGAGCTTATGTTATTTTTAGAACGTCAAAACGAGTCTCCGGAGACAACTTAATTCAAGTTTGCATTTGTCACCTTTTTTGGACAGCTTCATTCGCAAGTTTTTTAAGTTGATGGTGGCTGGGCTCCATCGTTGAAAAGAAAGAAACGTCACACTCGCTTCATTTGCTAATATACCAGCTGCAAGTGACTTAAGGGACATCTCGTCCCAGTCTTAAACTGGGCCCAGGGGCGAGTTTGCCCATTTCTAATTTGATAATGGGTAACTGGGCCCACTATGATTCAGAGTCCATGTCTCAGTTGCTTGGCAACTGGCACCACGCGTTATCCAAAAGTGCCGTATCGATCACCTCGTAATGTGAACATGCGAGTGTAACCACTATTAACAATTCTGTGGCCCCACTAAATAATGGACGCTACCTAGTACCTGCTATTCGCTAACCCGTGGCAATTAGGTCGGCTTTACCTTACCACCGTGTGTGCAGGAAAACCGTATTTTCGTTACTTACAAACCACATAATTTCCATACGTCTTCTTGCTTCTAAGTACCTAGTTTGTTTTTAAAAAGTGTTTATGTTCATGTGGTGTGGGTTGATGGAAAAATTGTTAAATATTAAGTTGTCGACGACTAACCAGTCACGCTAGATACAAAGGTGGCGAAACATTTTTTAAAGATTTATACGTTACGTGTTGATATATCGCATAGAGAACAGGTGAGTATTTCTTGCTTTTTCAGTTCAATCGGAGCTCCATTTAAAAAAAACTTACCATTTCTCCGGTTAGGTATGTTTATCCCATAAAATATGTCCTATGTGTGTTGTCGTAGGCAGTGTGATATACCTAACTTCAGTACATTTTGTAGGTAAACGTACTCGATATTGTATAAACTTAGGCTGAGTAAATAAAGCGCGATTAATTTCACTTAGACGCGCAATAAATACCAAAGTTACCGGAGCGGGCGCTAAATGAAAACGAATTAGTCTCCCGAGAACTTCGGGGTTCAAGGCCGGCCCTATTCCTTTCCCCGTCTGCGGTCATATTACTGTATTATGTAATGTGTAATACTAAGCTGGAGCCGGCTTATAAATAATCCCGAAAATCCCGACGCCTTACGGTATTCGTAAAGAATACATTTTCTTTCACAGAACAAGCCTCATTTTTGAAGCTGACTTGATTAATTAACATAAATAGTCTCTTAGATAGACTAATAGGTGAAATTAACTTCGTTACAAATGACTTAATTATTCAGACTTTCTAGGTTAAAGTTTGATGTCGACTGTCGCGTAGAAACAGACGACCAGTGGGGCGACTTATTGGATTTTTAAACAGGAGTGTAGTATAGTAAACTGGTCTAAATAAGGGTGCTTTGCGGAGGGTGGTAGTACCAGTGACAGGTGCCACCCCACCGCGACATTATCGCTATTGCCGTACAGTACAGAGCTGTTTGTTCAATAGCCAATATCCGATCATATCCACGGTCGTAAATTGTACCACTCTCCCGACCCCCAAATCCCCTCGTTTCATTCAAAAAGATTCTCGCTAACAGTTGTATGAAAATAAGCTACATCTAAGCAGTCTGTGTGATTGTAAACTGCCAAATTATGCGGACATTTACGGCTTATTTCAAACTACGAAATAGCTATAAGCAAATACATTGAACATGAAACTCACGTGTCTGTACAACCTGAGTCGTTTGGCTTATCTGAAGCTACCGTGCAGACAGTTCGCGCAAAAAACACGTGGCGTGTTCTGGATCGGATGTTGTGACGTTCTAGATCGTGTGATTTGCCATCCGATGTGGTGTTATGAGACACACCTCGTCCTCAAAACGTCCCGTCAGACGGTGTAGCGAGCGTTTGTCCCGTCGCCATAACATTGTAGGGGCCACTACACGTGTGATACCGCGCTTATCTCTGTTTGCCCAGGATTGTAAGATTAGTCCCGCGGCCGCGTGCCCAAATGTCAAGTTCAAAGTGTCAAAGACTCGGGCGATTTATTTGTGAAGGGTTAGGGTGACCCTGAGTGAATTCCTCTAAAGCACGCACGTATAAACGGTTGCCAAGAAAACGGGTTTTGTCACAAGAGAATTTGACATGAAACAAATGGTAGACGATTTAGGGCTATATTTTTTGTGTACCTATTTACTCAACTTTTCGTGGAAATATTGTTGAGTACCTACTTTCAAAACTCCATAATAACTGTACCTTCTTGCATAATCGTACGACCTAAACGAGATTTTATTGATTATAAGTGTGGGAGTGAAGTTTAGCGGGACGTTCTATATACATCTGTGACACCACGAACTTATCATTACGCATACATAGTCAAGATTTCCTGTTTCAGTAACAAATTATCAATTTGTTGTTACGAATGAGTCTATTATAATATACTTATAGATATTGAGCAAATATTGTTGGTAACGAGATTGGCGCCACGATAGCAATGTTGACGTAGCTCCCACAGCAATTCATAACAGAGGAATTATGAAAACATTATAGGAACACCTGCTTGGTGAATGACTAGCAAACGCTATAGTAACATATTATAAGTAAATCAATGACGTAAGGTATATCGTTTGTACTCGTCAAATATTTAGAATATGATTTGCTTGGCTTATACATCTTGGTATCGTAGATAGGTTTTAAGGTATGCGCTCTCCATTTTAGTCGTTTAGTTTGATCCTTGGTTATTATAGAATAGAATAAAATGTTTGTGGGATTTGGGTTTGCTCAATCTTCTTCTTCTATCGTGTGGATTGTGAGGTGAATTACCAACCTCATCAACCCTGGTATCAGGTTATTATTGAGCCGCAAAGGCCCCTGACATGATGACATGACATAGTAACCGGGACCAACGGCTTAACGGATCATCTTACTTTTGGACAACAAATATTCTAACCAAAATAGGGATCACAAAGTGATTTTTGTGATATGTCCCCACCGGGATTCGAACCCGGGACCTCCGGATCGTGAGCCCAACGCTCAACCACTGCACCACGGAGGCCGTTAAATAGTTCAAGTACGGTTCAAACACTTCTTTTTATTTTTTCTCCCAGTACAATAATTCACACCACCATCGTTTATCTCACCCTTCTCCTCCCCTTCTCACTTTTTCCAGCACTCTCTCACTCAATCTATCATTTGCCTCTGCATCCCTTCTAAACTCTATACCTTCTGTACTACTCATGTTACTCGTCTACCTCTCACACAACCATCTCAACTCACCTATCACTCACTCAGCCACATCTCATGTTTATTTTAAAACAAATATAGTTGGAATTTAAACCGCCGTATTTTAAATTATTTTGTTACATACGTTCATACGTAATCGACGTTCGGAGACTCGCTGTCAACGCGAACGCTACTCGTATAATTCAAACTCACCGAGATAAGCAGAGACTATGAAATTTCATTTGCTTCGATCCTGACACAGTTCTTTTGCTTCCTTCACATTCATCAAGCGTTTCATACACCACGGTTCAGATTTTGGAGTAAAAATTTGCATCAATTCTTCTCGGACTTTACAAAATGTCAGAGACAGCTGTCTCATTGAGACCAACGCGATAGATGAGCTGTATCGCCATTTCAAATATTTATTTATTTATGAGTTAGTAAGTAACACTTCATACAATAAATTTAGTCATCCAAAGTCTATGGCTTTAGTGTTACCTTCGGGTTCAGTTCACCTGGTTACGCTGGAATTCCAAAGGGGTCTGCATAATGGCTTAGTGTAGGTATTAATAGGTGCAAATCCAAATGATTGTAAATATTGTAAGCGACCGGATGTGGCGGGCCCGCAAAGGGTAAGCGAAGGACGCCCATATCGGAATTACAAATGGGGACTTAGAATATTATACCGCAACGCAAACATAATATTGTATCACATTTTCTGGAGTTGTCTCTCATACAATTCTATCATGTAGGTGTGTACCTACTTATGGTAATGTAACGGCGCCAGGATTTTCCATCGATTTGGTAGTCAATTTTCAGTTACGTTGAATTCAGAGATAATATCTTCACTGGAAAGGCAAAATTACGTAAACTAAAAAATGTTTCAAAATACAATAAAATACAATGTAATCTTACGTTGACAACATCTATATTGGATAAACAGATAAAATGTTGTTTGTTTGGATAAACAGATAAAATGTTTTTCGAAATTACCTTTTGGCGCTTACGTAATTTTATTTTGTCTTATTTTTGAATCTGTATTATTAATAAATTTCGTTACTTAATAGGTAGTTATATGAATTTTTGTTTTATAGCTCTTACCTGTGCTTAGGGAAACTCACAAAGAGAAAATTAAATCGAATTACTCCGCCTCGGACGGGCATTGAAGTTTGAACCGTAAGTAATATTATTGAAATAACCTGGGAATTCACACCATTAGCTCATCGTTTGGGATTTTTGTTTCGTTGTGTGGTATGTTTTTTGTTTGTACGATTATTACAAAGAATAAAATGCGCTACGGTATAGTACGAGGCTTACTTTGGGGTCACGTATGGCACACACCGGGCCGCGGGGGCGAGACCGCGCATGCGTGACCACCACCTGTCACCGCCGCCGCTGGCGCACCCCCACTTCACCAGCTCATTAACGGCCGCCATATTCCAAAATCCTATTCACCTAACCCCAAAATTAGCTTAAAAGATTTCCATTCTGAATTATTTCAAAGTTGTCTCACCCAAACTTTAAGAATAAAGAAATATTTAAAGAAATAAATTACCGTATTTTTAAGATCTTAAAAAGTATTTTTAAAGGAGGAATGGAAGTTATTTTTAAGATTTACTTCACAGCTTGGGATAGAGTGTGAATATTTTATTCATCGTCTCAAAGTGGAAACTTGGTGGCTTTGTCTGCTCAGAATTTGAAATTCGGAAAGGCTTTCACACAGCTTCGAATACTTATCGCCAGCCTTAGAGTTTGGTAATGTTGCCATGGCACTCCTTTCTTGTATATAATGTTTATGTGACCTATGCATAGGATTATTTACTTATTTTAAAATATGAGGATAAGCAGGAGAGGAATCAGCTTTTATGACGTCGCGCGGCACCAGGTCGCAGATAACCTATCTCCTTAGAGAATTACTTACATAAAATTTCGATCATTACCCCCCCATCCCTGCCCTTCTGGATCCACTCATGATGTACGGTCACGAGCATTAATATGTATACACTTTGGTACCATGTCACATTATTTTTTTTCAAATTGAACTGTAAGTCTCACTAAATGTCAAATATGTTAGTGCGACAGAGTTCTAAAGTGGGTACATTATATTGCTCATGACTGTAGGTAGTTACTTACTTTATATTTCAGTTGCTTACAAACATGTCTTCTTCTATCGTGTGGGTTGTGAGGTGGAGTACCAACCCCATCAGGGTTACTATTGAGCCGCCAAAGGCCCCTGACACGGCTCATGTAACGACTACTTACTTACATCAGTAATTAGTAACCGGGACCAACGGCTTTTTGGACAATCAGGTGATCAGCCTGTAATGTCGTAACCAAACTAGGGATCACAAAGTGATTTATGTCCCCACCGGGATTCGAACCCGGGACCACAAACTAGTTGAATGTTTAGTAAGTACTTATAATCGTAATGCCTTTGTCTACTGACTGTATAAGTACTTCAGGCAAAAATCAAATGAAAATGCTTACGAAATTAAAACTCAGTCGTATTAAGACAGTCAGCAATTATGAATCACACCACTTCATCGTACGATTGTAATTATTTGCTGATGTGGACATCATGAGATTTTGGTACTCTTGACATTGCAATTTGATGTGACAGTCTGGTGTTTTGTAATAAACAAAATTATGAGGAAGTGTGGAAAATATAACATAGCAGTCTTTGAACGTGGCGCAAATACCTGGAAACTGGTAGCTAAGTACTCGTACTTACGTATAAATAGAAAAGAAATGTGTTGTGATTGTATAATTCACTCTTTATGAGTATCTGCTGCTATAGAGCTAAGAGTGGTATTAATAAACTAATCTCAGCTTCAAGACTGCCCTCAAGATCATGTCAATGTGACAGTTCTCATATAAAAACAGAGACTTGAGCATGGTCGGCGTGGTTGAGGGCAGTCTCAGCTGAGATTCGTTTATTAATACTATCCTAAATGACATTTATCCTACATAACATAAGCTCACGACTATATCCCAATTGGGGTAGTCAGAAGTACATCCATAGCAAGATGAACTAAGTAAGTACCCACACCTTAGCGAGCTTTCTGTTAGACCAACGTGACAAGTAAATTAACGTGATGGTAGGTATATTCTACGCAATTTATAAATAAGCTAAGGTAGTACATTATAATAACCTCCTTTTTTGAAGTCGGTTAAAAAACCTAAGTAACCCGACACGCACGGGCGCACGCGCGGCATATGTCACGAGCACGAGCCCTTTCTTAACCGACCGCCATTACTTTACTTTTTTTTTGGTTCCGTATCAATGACTTTGTAATTTTGGCTTGCTTTATGTAAGGTATAAATGGTTGGTAGCTAATTAATTACTTAAATTGTTAGAAGTTTTACCGCAAGCGCTATTTTTTGATTCTGCAACATTCTGGGGGGTTAAAATGGCCACATCGAAGCAATTTATCTAAGAAAGCAATATTGCTATTTGACATTTAGAAATAGAATTCTCTTTATTTGCCTTTCAAAAGGGTACATTAATAGATGGATGGATTGTTTGCATTGCGCACTTACTTTTTGCGCAAATGTCAAATTGCAATATTGCTTTCTTAGATGAACTGCTTCTATGTGGCCATTTTAACCCCCCTGATGTTTTAAACCAGCTTTTAATTTTACGAATAAAATACAAGTGGATATTAGATGTGACTTAAAACTTTGGGTACTTAACGGGTTTTATGATTTGAATTCATTTCAAAAGATGGTTTTGTTGAATAGACGATATTTATATTCTTATGTAAACAAACTCAACAGCTGCTTTGATCACGATGAATGAGGCATAATATAGCATCACGCCTGTATCCCCGAAGGGGTAGGCAGAGGTGTATAGTACATACACACCAACTCCTCGCTAGTTATGATAAAGTCCCATGTAGTAGGGGGCGAGCCTTTTGCCATTAACCGGGCACAAATCCTGGAAACCATGTGATATCAACTTATCTACGATTCTTCTTCTAGCGTGTGGGTTGTGTGATGGATTACCAATCCGATCAACCCTGGTGTCAGGGTTATTATTGAGCCGCCATAGGCTCCTGACATGACTCATAACGTATGTAGTCGTTAACGTACTTACATCAGTAAGTAGTAACCTAACAGCTTAACGTGCCTTCCGAAGCACGGATCATCTTAAATTTGGACAATCAGGTGATCAGCCTGTAATGTCCTAACCAAACCAGAGATCACAAAGTGATTTTTGTGATTTTGTCCCCACCGGGATTCAAACCCGGGACCTCCGGATCGTGAGCACTACGCTTAACCACTGGACCACAGAGGCCGTTCATTACGATCTACATCTACGATTGAAACATGAATTCAAATTAATTAAAGCTAAATTCAGTGGTTTAGAGCGTAAGCCGGGATTCGACCCAAGACACACCCGTGGCATTTACAAAATTAGATTCCACGAATTGTTCGATGCGCAAGTCCCCTTCCCTGCCTTGGCAAATTAGTGAGTACCGTAAGGCGGTATTAGACCATATGGCCGGCTTGTGGCCATCCTGGAGGGTTTCGACCTCGTGTCGTCTCAGGTTACGACTGTTAATTAATTGATATTTACACCCAGTGGTTGATAGAGTGTGTAATGTGATGAGTAACTTGAGCTGTTCATGTTAAGTGAACTTGCCATTTGGAAAATGCTTGCTCGGGAGTCTCATTGTTTTGGTGGTCATTCTGGTAGAGAATTGTGATTCATTTAGGTATGATGTAACATGTAATATTTGGAAACCTTGGACTTTTATTTTTTTTGCGCTTACCCTATGCTCACTACTGACGTCTGGAGCACACCCCGGACACTTCATACAAACAACCTCGTTTTACACAGACACCACACATTGACGTTATCGTACACGCGCATCTGTGTGTGTGCCCACGCCATAGGATTCAAGTCTAAACTATGTTCGAGGGGGGGTTAAGTAAACCTAGCTCAGCTGCTGGTGGGGAGCGGAGAGTTGCCGCTCTATTCGTAGTCATCATCATCAGCCCATTAACGTCCCCACTGCTGGGGCACGGGCCTTCCCTAGGGATGGATAGGGAGATCGGGCCTTAAACCATCACGCGGGCCCAGTGCGGATTGATGGTTATTAACGACTGCTAATGCAGCCGGGACCAACGGCTTAACGTGCCTTCCGAAGCACGGAGGAGCTCGAGATGAAAACTTTTTTTGTGGTCACCCATCCTATGACCGGCCTTTGCGAAAGTTATTTAACTTCAACAATCGCAGACCGAGCGCGTTAACCGCTACGCCACCGAGCTCCTCAATTCGTAGTATTATTCCTTATTCTATGTCTGGAGTTTACAGTCCCCAGTGATATAGCATGGTGCAGTATGCTCCGTGCTGTACTACAATGTAATCAATGAGTGAGGGCCTATATCTTATGTTATATGAAACATAATTATAAAATATGTATGAGTGGTTGCTCACAAACATCAGAATGAAGACAATCCCAAGAAAAAACGAAGTTTGCAAATCAAATTGATGTTATTTGCGTCCCCTGTTTAGAATTTTTCGAAGATCGAGTCTTTGGATGATGTCACTGCATGTGGTGCCTCGCTTAGATCATCGCTATTTCAGCCTGACAGGGGGAGAAGCCTCATCGCTCCTGTTGTTATGTGACTTAGCTCAATATTTTATTTTCTGGGAATTCGTTTGTATTGGAAATTGACTCGTTCCTTTCCAAATTTAAAATTTCTCGTAACAATTAAACTTTAAATAAGCTTACGTCTGTAATCCCTAATGGGGTGGGCAGAGTCATAAGTGTAGGAAATACAACTCCAAGCCACAGTTGAGATGAAGTCTTATGATGGAGATGATGAACCTTACGGTGACAAGGGATCAGTTTATCGCCCACAACATTAGTCCATGTTACAAATGACACAAATTCCTCTGTCGGATTTTACGACATGTCCGGGAAGGCAAGCAGCGGTACGTGTTCTATGGTCTATATTCGCTCCCAGTTTAGCGTAGAAGCTACATCATCTGCTAATATAGGTACACAATTTTTAACCTTTTCGCCATACAACTAAAATATTATGATCACGTAAAACCGTTGGCCCCAGTTATATTTTAGGGAGCTTTGGCCGTTCAACAGTAACCCTGACATCAGGGGTAATGTTGTTGGTCTTTCACCTCACAACCCACGCGATAGAAGAAGAAGAAAGTACCTATTTCGCCACGGCAGGATAAACGCCTTCATCTATACACTTCTACTTTTTACATTCTATAAAATCCTGTTGCGCTATTCCATAACTTACAGTTTTATACGTAAAGGCACAGATAACTATTTAATTCATCGACCAAAGTTGTTTCCCGCCTGGCTCCGACAGTTTGGCCTATTTGGTAACTTAGTTAATTAATTACATACCCGTCGACTGTTGCGCCATTTCGCGTAGTCACCCGCGCCGTGTCTCGTTAAATGCCGCAAATTGCCTCTCGTTGCCCGTCGTTGCCCGCCCTTGCCCGCCATTCAGCCTCCAGTGATTAATCGCGCTAATTACCCGCTCAATTGTGCCTTTGAGGTTTCACTGGCAGCTAATTCCACTGCAATCGCCTTTTAACGTATTACTCGTGTTGCAAAAGGATAAAACGCTGCTTTTAACCCGTTTAGCAACTGCTTTTCTCTCTTTATTTAAGAGCTGCGCTCTTGTCGGTGGAGTAATCGCCATTCCTCTCTTCTTCCCGCCAAAACCTTCACCTCCTGATACGACACGACCTGCACCTTAGAAGAAAAAAAATTATGAAAGAGAGGTAGGGGTGCTTAGACCTAGGAGAACATTTATTAAACTGCTTTTACTAGCTTCAAAATTCAAGAGAGTAACAAAGTAGGGTTTTTGCTCATAAAAGAAGGTTTTAGTATATCTCAAATACAGTTAACCCAACTATGAATACTAATCCAATACAAACCATCATAATACGGTCTTTGATCTAACAATGACATTGCCCGACAAAGGTTGAAAGAATCGTGGTATAAATCATATTAACGCTGTAATTAAAAATTAAACCTGTTAAAAGTAGAATTATATCGCACAATCTAACTAAAGCCTATCGTAATTTTCAAAAGCGTTTTCCAACTCATAAATTTTGCTAAATGCAACAATGTTATTTCCTTTAACCGCAGCTCGTAAACGTACTATAAATTCGATACGTTTCATGCTTGGAATAAAGAGCGAATTGCTTTGTATTCAGAAATACTTAGTCCTAAAGTTAGGCTGTGCAATTTGTCTGAGTTCTGTTAGACATTAATTCCGTATTTCCTTCCTTTTGCTCATAAGCCAACCATTAAATATTAATAATTAAATAAAAAGTTATTCCTGTAATCATCCGAAGATGACATCCTCCACGCTTTCTTATTACGGATTGGCGGAGACATTTCAACGACCTCCGTGGACCAGTGGTTGACGATCCGGACGTCCTGAGTTCGATTCCCGGTGGGGACATATCATAAAAAAATACTTTGTGGTCCTTAGTTTGGTTAAAACATTACAGGCTGATCACCTGATTGTCGGAAAGTAAGATGATCCATGTTTCAGAAGGTACGTTACGCCGTTGGTTCCGGTTACTACTTACTGATGTAAGAAAGTAGTCGTTACATGAGCCAGGGTTCATGAGGTTGTTACTCTACCTCACAACCCATACGATAGAAGGAGACATTTCAAAACATCACTTCGCCTAAATTCATGAAAATGCAATGTGCACTTTTCGGATTTATTCCCCGTTAAAACTAGCATCTAGGGCTATAAACACTGAAGTAGGAGTAGTGTTTACGACCGGGCGAAGGCTTTACTGCCGGCTAGGATGGCAGATAACGTACAATATAACTCGTAGACTGTTACTTATTGATTGCGAATAGTTACGCTGATGGGAATGGCCTGTCATAACGACGATGGGGTTTGTCTATCACTGTTGCGAGCCGGACGGGATAAGATTATCTTCTCTTTTTCATTAATGGAGTATTTACATGCAAAACACCACACTACACACTTGTGTATAGGTATGCATACTATATTGCTATTCAAAATTACATTCATTATTTTGGGGTTATGTGAACGTTTTTACAATAAAATACCAGATAATATTTTAAATAAACACGTCCATGCTTTTAATTTACTCTGCAAGGAAATTTTGTACTTTTAGTAAAAGATTTACGTACAGTTGTAATGATAACATAACATAACAAATACTTATGATTTATATATATGTGACAAATAATAGTAATTAAATACATTAGTCAGTAATTCCCATAATTTCCAATAATAAAATTTACGTCCTTGGAATGTTGGAGATACCAATTGAATGATAACACTTACGTTATCAAGGGCTAGCAATGGACTTGTCATAGGATTGAGCACACCTGGGGGTTAAAGTGGCCACATCGAAGCAATTCATCTAAGAAAGCAATATTGCTATTCGACATGTGTTTGCATTGCGCACTTACTTTTATATGCGCAAAAGTCAAATTACAATATTGCTTTCTTAGATGAACTAGTTCGATGTGGCCATTTTAACCCCCCTGATCTTCTTATACCAAATCAAATCAAATAATTTATTGTATGAATTTGGGTACACAATTTGGTCTTAAAATTATACTTATGGCTAGGTCCCACCAAACTCTATCTTTGCAGACATATACACCATGCGTCTTATGTCCAAGATTTCAAACAATTAAATGTGAATTCTACTACACGTCGAGTAGGCCTACATCTTCAAAAAAATATTTAGTATCTTTTTATTTAAAAAAATATATATTCTTTGTTCATAAATAAATTTATCCTCCTGTCTCGTTTCTAGTTGTAAATTCCCCGCCGTATTCCATACATGAAAGATAACAACATGTTTACGTTGCATCGTAATAAATCGAAATGCCTCCGTAGATAGCGCACTATTCATCACGAACCCTTCGTGACTCAATGAAAATAAGGAAAAAGAGTTTGGAATCCCCCACGCATGGCAACAATGCATTTTGAAGACATAAACAGCCTTTGATACGTACAGTAAGGCAACATTGAAACACGCACACATTTTCCACGTTGAAAAGCTATACCCAACCTATTTGTGTTACTATTAGTCATATAATAATTATACATCAATGTACTATAGTAACATATTATAGTACAACTTAGTCAAATGAGATACTTTTTACGAAACGTCAAAACGAAAATTTTGTATTGAATTTGAATGGAATACTGTCCGAGTGACGTCATCAATGAAAACGGTCAATCATTATGCTCATTGTTACTTAATTCGTGATTAAAATCGAAAATAAGTTAAAGAGAAAAATGACATTGATTTTTGATCACCTTTTATAATTATAATTTACCTTTGACCCTGGGAACATACACTATTTATTATTGAAGTTTGGTGCAGAAGCATTTTCAAACGAGTCATAAATATTGTAGGATCACTTGCTGCTTCTTATGCAAAAGCGACGCTTATGATGTTCCCTAATATGCCATTTAATACTTACTTATAAGAGAACCTTTAAAACTTTAGCCAGATGAACGAGTAAATCGCGTTCATTCATTTAAGTTATAACTAATACTGTTGTGGTCTTTATATGTAATTTACCGAGTTTGGAAACATAAAATTGCAAGTAACTTTGCTTTTTGCCGTCGAAAAGTCGAAAGAAAGCAAACTATCTAGCGAGCTGTTTTATATGAATCTTAACATAGTGTAGATGACATCCAATACGCCATCGAATACGCCAACTTCAAGGTGTCTATCGCACTAGGGTATGCTCTATATTTATGTTCCATTCATAATAATCATTCTACAATTTAAGAACTATAGTGGACAGCTTTCCTAAGCTGCTGTACTGTTAAGCTTTATTCATTGGGACACAGGGAGAGGGGGCAAAAGTTTGACAATTCGTACCGCGTAAGTATGTTGGCAGTTTATGAAGTAATACGGAGGTTACCACTGCATCGTATAACACGAGGTTATTTCGAATAAATGGATGTCATTTGTCATTCTTTGTTTCACTTTTATCACTGAAGTAGCAAGAAATGGTACTGATTTTTTTATCTTTGTAAGGAATAGTAGATTTTGCACAGGGTAAAAAGAACGTAAGTAAATTAAAATAAATTAATCTGAGGAGGATTATCGCCTTTATTTGGACCTTCTTGAAAATGTAAGGTAGAGTACAACACAATACAAAATACATTATTGTTCAAAGATAAACATAGCAAATTGGGAATATTGGTTGATTGGACAAAATACATATGAGACAGAAGACCTGCAATCGGCAGCCTAGGTACTATTTTTAATGGAAGATCTAAATACAGATATACCAAATCTCTTAGAGATTCATTCCAATCTCGAAAGTTCGACAAAAGAATTAATGCAATCTGTGTGGGAAGTAGGACAGTGAATAGCGATGCTAAGATGTGAGGTAGGAGGGTAGTTGTAGACAGACGAGCCGGCGTCGCGGCGCCACAGGGGTGCCCTGTACCGCGACACGTGGCCAGGTCATTCTATGACGATAAAGAGTTCTTATCGGTCATTGTAGAACTGCGACCAGTGGAGCGGAATCGACGCGCAGCATCACGTGTTATTACTAAACAAAAACGTCAGATTTGCTTCTAATGATAGACAACAAAAACAAAACGTTAACCAAAAAATTCTACAGATCAATATGAAACAAGAAATCAGAAAGAAATCTCGATAGAGCATCAGCACTATCGAGATTTTTGTGTATTTTATTGGGTTCGCTTGTCGCTTCCGAAGATGACGAATGATTAAAAAGACATAATTATTAAATTCAAATTCGAAAATACCTTTATTCAGTGGGAAACATAGTTACAATTTGAATCGTCATTTTTACATAACGAACGTCTCATCCGCCTAAAACTTCTCAAACCGAACAGTCTCAAATTCGATCGTTCTTTGTTTTTTTCTATTATTCAGCTATTAAGCACATAAACTTACTGTTCGTAAAATTATCACATTTCGTTATTTTAAGAATTACAATTGCAGGTCTTTCTTTATAGATACGATGAGATCACTTCGCTAACTTCTACGATATAAAAAACTATAAAAATGATCGGTAATAAATCTATTTTCCACAATCGACAACCCTGTTTCAACTTTTGTGCTGGAGTCACAGAGAGGCGCTGTTAATTTGGGACTCAGGAGGCATCCGAGGAGAGTGCTCTCAGCACTAAGCGCGCCTCGCGTTAATTGAGGCACCCTCACGGCTCTGAGTAATCTCCCGTCTGCTCAAAGAAACACTTCCCTGCAATCTTCACGTGGAGGGCTATTTAGGCTAATAGTATTAGGTACCTAATTCTAGACCATGCTTTAACGGACAAGGGGCTTTAAAAAGGTAATTTGGGTAGACTGTAATGTAATGTTATAGTCGGGAGTGGCGGAACACTGCACTGCGAGTATTTCCATCTAGCTTCGAAATTATTTAATTTAATTTTTAATTAAAATTAAATTTCGAGTCATTTTGACTTCAAAAAGCTGTTGTTATGAAATCTCTTTTATCCTTAGAGATGAATATCCAAAAACGGATTCTTAGTACTTTTTCAACAGCTTCTCTGGTTTAGTGGTTACACCATTGGTTTCTCGGTCCCGGGTTCGATACCGGTAGGGACATGTTACAAAAATCTCAATGTGGTCGCTAATTTGGTTAAGACATTATAGGCTGATTACCCCGATTGTCCGAAAGTAAAATGGCCCGTGCTTCGGAGGGCACGTTAAACAGGAGCCATGTCAGGCGCCTTTGGTGGCTCAACCCTGACACTATAGGGTTGGTGAGGTAGGTCATTGAATTCACAACCAATACGAGAGAAGAAATGAGATTTCTGCATTAGTACATGTTTTTAATCTCAGCAGTGTTTGCTTTGCGCTAATAATATAATAATAATAATAATGGCGAGTCGCTGCCTGCTCATTTATCCATGTTTACCAACATTGGTCGAGCAAGCGCCATAGTCCCCCATAGCTCCAGTATCCCGGTCCACTAACCCCCAATCCAATAGCCCAGTTCCCTTTGTTCCCATAATCTGCTATAGTCCTACACGAACCGGGGATTGTCTTTGGGTGCACTCCCATAGTGCATACAGGGATAATCGCCGGTTGGTGTCACACCACATTTAGATTAAACTGTCTTAAGGGGCCTCTACGTGTTGGCTTCGGCCCCACGCACGCCTTCCAAAAGTCCGGGCCTCCATAGGCCCGAGATATGAAAAAGACATACAATAATAATGAAAAACTCCATAGACAAATGTAAAAACGACATACAAATAAAAACGTACATTTTTGCCAAACTACGACACATTCACTTACACAATTTAACAATATTAATTATTTAATATCGGTCGGACAGTTTCTTATTATATATTATTATATACTTTTAATATGTTGTATTTTATCTGTGACAAAGCCTATTCTGCATCTTGCCTAAAGACAAAGTGGGAATTTATCTACGAATGTCTGGCGTAGCAGCTAGTTATAGCCCGTAGCATCGTCTACGCGCTACGTCTGTAGCTACGTGACCGAGATTCTTTTGACAGATCGTCATTCAATAATAATAAAAAAACTCGGTTATTTTAATTTATACAGCCTACATACGCCACTCTACGTGGGTGACTTATATACCGTACTGGTTTATTATAGTTCACTTCGCCTGTGACTTAATTAAAAAAAACTTATATTGACTTAGGGATAACATAGAGTCCTATTAGTATAATAATTTAAGTATAGTTTGTGGGGATTGTCTATTTCTTACTGCACTCTACGTTGGTTACGATTTTAGTTTGAGACATTTCAGACCATTGATGTACTTATAGGTAGGTACCTAATATGTTACTACTGCTTTAAGACCTTAGTCCTATCACAGAATACTTAATATAACAAGTTTTATACGATTTCCCTCTGACGAAGGCATTTATAACGTATATTTTTATTTAATTAAAATGCCAATTTCTGACGTACTTCTCTTGCTTCCTCCACATTCATCAATCGTTTCATACACGCACGCCGGTTCAAAGTAGATCTTACTGAACCTTTATGTGTATGACATACATTAATAATCAGATATTCAAAATATGATAGCAATTTACTAGTTCTTCTTATCGTGTGGGTTGAGAGGTGGATGACCAACCTCATCAAGCCTGGTGTCTAAAAATTTAATTAAAAAATAATTATGTATTATTGTATAATATTAATTATTTTTATATTTAATTAATTATTATTTTATTATTTAAATTTAAATGTTTAACAATTGGTATTATTCTTTGAAAATAATATACTTAATACAAACTCTTTGTAGGTTATATGACAGAGGCCGGCCGGCGTGCCTGAGATCGATACAAGTTCGAGTCTGCGGGTTTTCTCGTGTTTTCGGAGCGCGTCTTGGGGCAATCGATGTCGAATGTAGGCCACAAGTCTTTACGGCCATCAATACCCATTACACGGGAAAACAATGGAGGGTTCATATAAATGAGGAGATATTGCCTCGTTAGACTGTTAAGAGATTCTTTTAGATAAAATTAGGGATGTGAGGGGATTTCTCTTCTTTTCTAAGACATATTAGGTTAGCCTAATGAGCCCTCAGACGTGACGACCTACGTGGTCCAGTGGTTGAGCGTTGGGCTCACGATCCCGGTGGGGACATATCACAAAAATCACTTTGTGATCCCTAGTTTGGTTATCGACATTACAGGCTGATCACCTGATTGTCCAAAAATTAAGATGATCCGTCCTTCGGAAGGCACGTTAAGTTGTTGGTCCCGGTTACTACTTACTGATGTAAGTAACTAGTCGTTACATGAGCCATGTCAGGGGCCTTTGGCGGCTCAATAATAACCCTGACACCAGGGTTGATAGGGTTGGTAATTCACCTCACAACCCACACGATTGAAGAAGAAGAAGCCTAATGAGGGACTTGCCAATAAAATAATATACAGGGTGTTAGTGACATCGTAACGAAAACTTTGAGAGATGATTCAGGCCATGATTCTGAGTTGATATCGAGTGGAATTTTCCGTCGCAAAAGTATGGAACGGAAAATAATTTAAATAAATAAGCTCTAAAATTTTCATGACTTCTCCGACAGGAAATTCCACTTGATATCGACTCAGAATCATGGTCTGAATCATCCCCTTCAGTATTCGTTACAGTGTCACTAACACCCATACCTACTTGTATGGCTACTGTATGTACTTGTATGGGGTGTAAGTGACATCGTAACGAATACTGAGAGGGATGATTCAGCTGATTATTTTGAGTTAATATCAAGTGGAATTTTCCATCGCAAAAGTATAGAATTGAAAATAATTTAAAAAAACTAAAAAAATAACATGAATTTTGCGACGGAAAATTCCACTTGATATTAACTCAGAATCATGGTCTGAATCATCCCTCTGAGTATTCGTTACGATGTCACTAACACCCTGTAGATAGCGCTGTACACATTTTCTTACATTTAACCTTCTAATTTCATAGATGACAGACACAAGCATCTTTTGTCTTTGTTTTTGGTTATGATGACCCTTTTTATTATACCCAGGTACGATTACATCTTCCACCCATTATTATTCTGAACAAAATAAAGAGAAGCAATATAGGCAGCAACATAATTCTATACATAATGTGATTTATTTATTTATTTATAAAGTACAACCACATCACATATATTAAAACATTTTACATTTATAAGGTTACGGTATTGTGACTAATACACTTCTCATCAAAAAAATCGAAACACTTCCGTTTTCATTGTTTCTGTCCGAATTTAACACAAAAAAGAATTCATACGATGAAAAAAAATACATAAATGTATAGCTGGCAGTTTGGCCATTACAGTAATAAGCGAAAATTCTAAATTCAAAATTAGAATTTCATTTGTTTATCTTATAAACGAAATGAATCACTGTTTTGAGACAAATGTGTGTTTAGGGTTGGAGTACATTTAGCGTTTAAAATCTAAAAATTGGCGCCTATCCTTAAACTTTTTGTTTTTTATTTCAATACTGTGACTTTGGGACGTCTGAAAAAAGGTTTTTTTTCTAAAACGTATAGATACTTCGCCCACAGAAGCCGCCCAAGTTGTGGCATTGCTGGATTCTGGCCTTAGTCAGCGTGTTGTGGCTGCAAGACTGCATCTAAGCCTGTCATCTGTTCATAGATTCTATAAACGTTATCGGGAGACTGGTTTGTTCACGCGCCGTTCAGGATCTGGCAGGTCACTTCTGAGCGAGATGATCGATTTATTGTAACAACTTCTTTAAGAAATCGACGCCTTAACGCTTTTCAACTGCAGCAGCGGCTTCGTGTTGTACGAAGGGTGGCTGTAAGTGACTCTACAATAAGAAGAAGGTTGAAGGATCGTGGACTGGTACCGCATAAGCCAGCAAATGGGCCGAAATTAACTGCAGACCATCGAAGAGCGCGCTTTAACTTTGCACGTGAGCACCTAAATTGGTCATACCTACAGTGGAGCAAAGTTCTCTTTTCTGATGAGTGTAAAATTATGCTGTATGGTAACGACGGAAGGAACAAGGTCTACAGAAGAGACGGAGAACGCTATGCACAATGCTGCATTGAAGAAAAGGTCAGCTATGGTGGCGGTTCGTGGACGGTTTGGGGAGGAATCAGCGCCGACGGTAAGACAGAGCTTGCTTTCGTGTCTGGGCCACGTCTGCCTGCACTAAACTGTCATCGGTACGTCGAAGAGTGTCTCGAGCCTCATGTGATGCCCTATGCACATTTTATTGGCAACGGCTTCATATTCATGCACGACAATGCTAGGGCTCACACCGCGGGCGTCGTACGAGATTATCTTAACGAAGTCGATATCTCTATTATGGAATGGCCAGCAAGAAGCCCGGACATGAATCCCATTGAACATCTGTGGGATGAATTAAAGAGACGAATTCGAGCAAGAGATCCTGCCCCAGAAACACTTAGCCAGCTGCAAGATGCAATCCAAGAGGAATGGGACAATATACCACAGCATGTGATCGTGACTCTCATCCGATCGATGAAGAACCGTATGGAAGCAGTAATTAGAGCTCGGGGAGGGAATACAAGTTATTAAATAAACGTTTTTAAGCTTTTTTTCATTTACGTGTGTTGTTTTATCCATTTCCTTTATACTCCATACGGAATAAAAATGACTCATTTAACAAAATACGAAACCTATGAAAAATTCATTTAAATTTAGAACATTAACATTAAGATTTGATAAGCTCATATTACTCACTATTAAACGACATTTAACATTTATTCCTAAATGTACACATTTTTCTGATAATCCTGACAAAACGTAAACTTGCAAGGTGTTTCGATTTTTTTGATGAGAAGTGTATATACGACAATTACGGCGTACATAACTTATACAATTAAGGGTAAGTACTTAAGTATTTAAAAATAAAGTAAAATTAAAATTACACATCAAACTTAAAAATTAGAAAGATATAAGTAAGTAATTAATATCTGTTGAGCTTTAAATAATCTAAAATTTTTCTCATATATATATTCAGCGGATCATGGAACACATCAAGATCTAAGATTTTGTTACAAAAAGAGTTGTATTCTTTAAAAGTTCTGGTTAACGGGGCTTGAAGACCAAGATTCGTTTTACAGCGGGGAGTATAAAATATATTTGTTATTTTATGTCTGGTATAAGTATGGATGGATATGGCACGCTGAGTGAGATGCTCTCGTGAAGGTGATAGCATTGCATGTGATCCAAATATTAAGTAACAATTCTGTTATGTTTGCTTCTGCCAATACGTTGTATTTTGGAATAAGTATGTACCCGAGTAATGAGCATTCTGTATTGTTTTTGGAGAACGTAACCAGGAAAGCCCCTCATTCTATGCAGCAGATTGTTGGAGGCGGTGGTTGCTCCGGTAAATAAAACCCTTCGAGGTGTTAAGTGGACTGTATTGTAATTGAAAAGTAGGAAATATTTACATAAGTAGCGAGATATAAGAAAGCGTGACTCGTCGGCAAAGTCCGTGGCGTAAAGTCCTGTAATATTGTCATAGGAAAATATATTACAGTACAATTTAATATTAAAGCACATAATAACGGGTTCTTACCGCGTTTGGGGAGTCTCATATCCCCATTTAAACGCGGTAAGAACCCGTTATTATGTGCTTTCATTATGATAATAACCGCGTAAACTTAAAACAATTTAATATTATTAATATTAAGACTGATGTTGCCAACACAGATACTGCGACTCTAGCGCTGCCGCGGGGATGCTTTTACGGCGGGGACTCTACCTCTCTACCTTTACTTTTGCCAGTCTCAATGTTTGATTGTTGTTGTTGCAGCCACCGAGCTGGACCTGCTGGGTGCGTTGTCGCTGCAGAATACGACCCGCGCCGGCGTCTCGCCCGCGCCAGGAATGCAACCCGCGCGCACCGCTTACACCCTGCAAGGTAAGTCACTTGACAACCTAGTCAAATGTGTTTTTTGTTTTTTGTCACCTTTAGATCTGTATTTAGTAAACAGAATTTCATAATTTATCTTTGACCTAGGATACTACATGTGTTAAAATTTCTCGTCCTGGACTCGACGCCTTTGAAATGTGGTGTTGGTGATTTCTAAGTAAAGACAGATCTAAACGTGACAAACAACGTATTCTTATTTCTGTACTTATTTATGGTAGATAAATAGATAAAATCTTTATTTAGGTTCAAGACGTCGATGGTCGATGGTTGCAAGGCATATGACAAGGCCTGGTCCGGTACCAGATCTTATCTTAAACGAAAGACGGGAAAAAATACATAAAAATGAGAGGGTCGTTTCACTGCCCACACCATCTAACGACCCTCAGCTGAAATGCCAGTCGTGCGGACGCTATTGCCGCTCCCGTATTGGACTTTTCAGCCATACAAGACGTTGCCACGGAAACGCTGTATAAATCATCAGATCAAAATGTAAAGACCTATGATGACTTAATTACGAATTTTAATAAAGAAAAATGTAATAATAACTGCGAAATTTTGTCAGGTTACTTTTTCATACAAATTCCATTGTAATTTCGTGTTTTCACGTTATCTTCTAAATATATAAAAGGAGAAACTGACTGACTGACATATCAACGCACAGCCTAAACGGCTAAATGTAGGCACTTGAAATTTGGAAGGGACGTAGCTTAGGTACCGTAGAGGTGCACTAAGAAAGGAATTCCCGAAATTCCCACAGGAACGGGAATTAGCGGGAAAATCCTTTTGTATGAAAAATCTAAACCGCTTAAGTTAGACGCTTGAAATTTGGCATGCAGGTACCTTAGTAAACTTAAAGCTTAGTTGCAACAGGATATTGCGAAATTCCCACGGGAATAGGAGTTAGCGGGAAAAAACATTTGTATGAAAAAATGTAAACCGCGTGATAAGATACACGCCACGCGGACAAAGTCACGGGCAAAAGCTAGTTCAAACATATAGACGAAACAACACGACTTTTTAATAAAGTAGAAAACTCGCTTTTAGTGAATGCAATTTAATTCCGGCCCAAGTGTAAGGGAGTGGTATCGTGGTATCGCCGTAATGGATCGTAAATATGTACGTCGACTTGAGGTGCAATCCATTTGAGGTGCATTTTCACTTGCGGCCATTAAGCGTCGGTCTAACATCTACTGGTTACTGGCCGGCCACGCCTACACTACTTTTTAATAGTGCTAATAATATAAGCTTTATAAGTATGGAAAGTAATGGGATTTTTGTGCCTCAAGTAAATGTAAAAATGAGTGTCGAAGGTTTTCTTTGAAAAATGTAGGCATGTCGGACTTAAAATGTATGTTTTCTGTGAAATTTTGGAATTGCTGTACAACATATTTACAAAGACCTACAAGTGGCTATATTATCCTATATGTTATAACTTTCCTACATAAAGTTTGCCTACAAACATGTTCATCATCTTTTCAGTACTATTCCCTTTTTCACAGGGTCCGCTTATCTAACCTGACGATTTGACACGTTCACAATTATGTTCAATTCTATTAAATAATACTTTCCATGTGGTTTCACATGAGACTTAAAGTCTTATATATAGCTGGCGAGGAGTGCTGTATTATACATCTCTGCCTACCTCTGTCTGCCTTTGGGAATACCTACAAGCGAGATGCTACGTTATGTTAAATATTACTTCATTGCACACAACATATAGGACAGTTAGACACAGACAGAAGAAGCACTGAAGGAGGCCTTATTGCAGCAATTTCTTTAAGGAAACCTTAGGGTGAAAGAATTCCCAATTAATTTCTAAGAACCCTCAGAATTTGCTCATCACGGTTTCTTATTGAGAACCGCTCAAAAATCCAGAAAATCAATTAAGAGACGATGACTGGGAAAATATACTTCTCTAACAAAAAAAGGGAAATGAACATTCTTTCGATATTAAACGTCTGACTCAAAAATCACTTGAGCCGCAGTTCCGAGGGGGCTGGCACGTGCCTATTGTACTTCCCCCGATTTTTTGGCATAATTTGCAATTTGATGTTGAAAAGAAGACGTTTTGCGGCGCGACACGGAATAGATTCGGATCACTCCAATAAAAAGGGTCGGTTTGAGATTGAAAGACTATTTTATTGACCTCCCTATTTTCTGTCTTAGGGTTTGATTGATATCTCAAATTAAAAAATATCGTTATTCAAAACGTAATAGTTAGACTTTGAATTGTCAGTTTTTACCTAATACTTACCTAATGAACGATTCATCCGTGTCGTCTCCAACATTAAACGTGTCAACTTTTAGACAAATTAAACGGTGAATATTGATTTTCTTCAAAAAATGTTTTATTCATTTCATGATGGGATTTAAGCACATATAACATAATCATATTCAAATTTAAAAATATCTTTATTCGGTAGGTAACATAGTTACGAACGAACGTCTCATCCGCCTAAAACTACTGCAGTAAAACTACTACAGCCTATATACAACCTACTGCTGGGCACAGTCCTCCACTCGATCAATCGTAAGAGGTCGGGTATGGAGCTTGCTCCACCACGCTGCTCCACTACAAGATTTATAGCACTAATCATAATGGAAGAATCATACTTTATTTTATGTTTGATCAGTCGTTTTTTTTAAAGAAACTGTTTGGTTGATGGTGTATTTTTTTTTAATATGGTAGATTCTCACGAATTAGACAAATTTATTGCAGTTTAAATTTAACTTATCTACTACGCTACGTTATATGTATCCCCAAAAAGTCATGGAGCTTCCTCCCAAAAAGACGCTCGATCTAATCGAACGGATCGGTCTAGAGGAGTTTTAAATATATGTAGGGATTTGGCCACAATAGATCTAACTAGGTCGTAATGGCCATTCGGGCTGCATTAGTTGGAGCCCTCTCAATTACACAAATAATAATAATAATGCTACGTTATAACAATATTACAAGTATGGTTTCACCTTTTCGTATGTTACAAGTTACAACACATATTTACAAACTAACACATTCATCCCTCGTTTATTGAATGACGCGAGGGTGACAATAAATATTGGATGGACATTTATTAGATCCCTGTCGGCTGTAATCCCGAACGAGGGATTGCGGTCCCTATCTGTCCACCGTTATTCAATGAGTGGTTAATCCACCGGATATACGGTAATCCCTCAGCGCGGGAACTGATTAACCCGCCTCGGGATTGAACCAAATTCTGTCAATGACCAGGGTTGTAAATGTATTTCAAATTACTAATTAGCACAATCATTTTATTTATTATAGAATTTTTTAAGGCATCTACTTATATAATTCTATATTATACAGCAGTAATATAGCATAAAAAGTAATCTAAGTAAGTACTTATTATAATACTGTTTTGGTACATACTTATCTCTATCAGGCAATAATGCTAAGATTTAAGTTTTATTAGAAAATCGGAACGAATTATGACATATTTCCTAAATATACAATATGGTCGTAGATACATCTCCCATTAATTTATAATATTCTATTAATATTTCACCTAAACAACTTAAGAATCCCTTGTTTCACTTGTAGTATAATGATACCCTGAAAGGGAATCAATCGGGCCAACCTTTCAGTGTTAATCAACCTTAGCCGGCAAAAGGCCCAGCCGAAACCGTTAATGTGATATCACTTACGCGCTCGATCGTCATTCATTACACGTAATTTATCGTCCGTACTAATTCGGGTCCGATTTCACGGCAACCCTAGGAATAGGCACCTGATGCAGTTCACTTAATGTAACGTAAGCCGCACCATTAGGCCGGTTGCGTACACTCGCGTAATTGTCGGAGGGATCCACCCTAATTGTACGGATCAATCCCGACGATTCCCGCCATATTGTGTTGTCGGTTCAAGTGCCAAATGTCAAATACAACACCACCACTATTTCAAATAACATGTTAAACAAATGTCTCTCTCGCGGCGGTGACAGTTTGACTACGACATGTAGAAAGGAAATTAAATATTTTAAAAGTTTCACAATAATGGAACGACATTTTTATTCCATTTTCAATGCGGTGAGGGTTGCCAGCGACTGTAATTGTCTTGTCTAAGTTTGAAGCCGATAAATAAAAACTGTCGTGTCCCACATAAAAGTTTGTTGAAACTGGAATAAACAATATTCTGATATTTTCATGGGCGAGTGAATAAATAAAACCTAGCGTCGAAACTTCTGCAAGCTTTTATTTTAAGTTTACCTATAACTGAAACTTAGTCTTTATCTTTAGGCCCTAGGGGAACGTAATTTCCGGTAGGTATTAGTATTGTAGTTGTAAATTTAATAAATAATAAGTACTTACATAATTGGATATATTTTAGCAAAGTAGGGTAGCAAAGTGCAAAGTAGGGTACGTAAAAATATTAAACTTCAAAAGGCACATTTGCATACCTAAATTGAAATTGCCAAATATTTCTAAGCTTTGATAAAAGCGAAACACTGCAGTTGACAGTGAAATAAGTCACGAATATCAACAAACGAGCAGCTTAAACTCTGTCATAAGCAGGTTAGTGCATTGGACGTTGCATGCCTTCATATTAATTGGTGGTTAAATGCCGACCGCCTGTCAATGCCGCGGCCGCCCGACCGCCGTCGCGCGTCGCGTGGCAATTGCTCGAGCTATTCTGACAGGCGTTACATGCCACACGACAGCCGCAGCTAAACAAGCATGCCTGTCCAAACACTCTATTGGAGATTAATAACGTCTCAAATGCATTGTGTTGCTACGGAACAGAACATGTCTCGTCGTTGTTATTGTCATGTACAGATTTTGGTTTACGATGTCTATTGTATGAGATTTGCGGCTAATGTACGATTATGACTGTCTGCATTAACTAGATAAGGAGGAGAAGTGTGGTGAAATGTATTGAATCTGAATCCTTCTACAAGTTTAATGAAGCGGCATCTGTGTACACTTGGAATGTAAAATAAAAGCAAAACACTATTAACATAATAGAGCGATCGCTGATCTCTTGTGGTGAACCGATGAACGGCAAATGAAATGAGCCATGCTAAGTTACGTGTGAAAGTTTCAAAGCCAGTGCAACCGACTGAATAAACATGTAAACTCCAGTGACAGGGTGATACAATTATATAGATTTATTACTGAACACTTTTAATGAGTATAAGTACATAATTAAAACACATAATAACGGGTTCTTACCGCGTTTAAATGGGGATATGAGACTCCCCATATTTCGACACTGTTGCAAGTGCCATCATCACGGGATGACTGATGACAGTGTCGAAATATCGGGAGTCTCATATCCCCATTTAAACGCGGTAAGAACCCGTTATTATGTGTTTTAATTATGATAATGGCCCCGATTCCTGCAGACACCGCCTAATTTTATTTTAAGTTATATCCGTCATTTTCATATCCGTCGAAAAGGAAAGGGACGGATGATTCACAGCTCTTAATTTTAGGAAGAATGAGTAAATGAATGAATAACCCGGGCGAATCAAAAGGTACGTTGCTGGTATGCAATCCGTTTGACGTGCTGTCTACTTAACTGTGTCGGGTTATTGACGGATGTAAAATTTTTAGACGGTTGGTTTAGATTCGTGCTTAAAATTGACGTGTGTTCCATAAATTTTATGCTTGTCGATTACCCGTCCCTTTCCTTTTCGGCGGATAAGAAAATGACAGATATAACTTAAAAAAAAATTAGATGGTATTTACAGGAATTAGCACCAATAACCGCGTAAACTTAAAACAATGTGTAAGTACATATTTTTTTTATTACAAAGTTAACAGTTGATTGTAATCCTGCCGAATAAAGAGCGACTCGAATGCTAAATCGCTTACAAAAATACCCGTTCACATTGTTGGAGGCGGTGTTAGCAACGGTAAATAAAACTTCGAGATGATGTTAAAGCAGACTGTATTAGACAAACTAGGAAATAATATACATAGTTAGGAGAGACAAGAAAAACGTGTCTTGTCAGCAAAGTGCATGGTGTAAGTAAAAAAAATAAAATAGAATTTTCCGTTGCAAAAGTATTTAACTGAAAATAATAAAAAAATGAGCGCTGAAGGCTCTCACCCGGTACAACGTTTAAGACAATAGGCCTGAGGGTGCCCAGTTGGGCGCGAACCTCGGCTCAGGGCGTCGTCTGAGAGGAAAAATATTTGAAAGAATTAATCGACCCTAGTGGGTCGATAGCGATAAGCGCTGAATGAGGGAAATCGTCGACCACGCCGGCGGGGTCGGTATCGGGGTCCTGAAGTGTTTGGTGTCGCGAGCTGATTGGCTGCCTCTATGGCTAGAGTAATCGGGTCGTCGGGATCGTATATTACGTCCTTCGGACGCCGATACTTTTCAGTACCTGAATCATCCCCTTCAGTATTTATTACGGTGTCACTAACACCCATACGTACCTGTACTTGTACGGGGTGTAAGTGAGATCGTAACAAATACTGAGCGGAATGATTCAGCTCATTATTCTGAATTAATATCAAATGGAATTTTTACGTCGCAAAATTATAGAATTGAAAATAATTAAAAGAGCACTTAAAAAGACATTAATTTTGCGACGGTAAATTCCACTTGATATTAACTCAGAATTATAGTCTGAATCATCCCCCTCAGTATTCGTTACGATGTCACTAACATGTATATATTCATTATGACTTTGATGTTGCTAACACACATAACCTAACAATATGTACACAGTACAGAGTCAACTAAAAAGCGAAACAAAAGTTCATCGACTTGAAGAAAAACAAACCATAAATCAAAATAGTTCGTCAATTTCCTGAAGCCATATAAATTGTCGCTACAAAACTGTCGTGTGTGCTAGAGTCATAAATGGCTCCAATAAATAAGTTCTCAGCGGGGAACCAAACAGTCGAGTGTTTGCAATGGTTCGCCAATATTTGTGTTTACTCTCAACAGATCTATGGGGGATTTAATTAAACCATAACAGGTCCCGTCGTATGAATGGTAATGGTAATATAACGGTATGAATGGTAATGGTATACCGGAGTTATCACCCAGCCGAGTTCGATGTTCACTTGCTTCATGCATAATTTATGATCCTCGAGATGATTTAATTAGCGCATGAAATAACATTGCCGTTAGATAAGGTATTCATGGCAGCCCCGATACTTATTTATGTTGAACTGACGCGTGCGGAATTTTCAAAATAAGTAAGTACTTAATATTTTTGTGTTATTGCTGTCAACATTTTTAAAGACTGTTACACCACCCTCGCGCAGAAAAAAGCGCGTGCTCCGACACCCTCGCGCGTGAACCGAGAATAACCTGTCTTTTCTTAAAAATTTAATAAATATTAACAAAAGCCAAGAAATAAATCGCCACCCTGTCGCCAAGCGTACGAAGAATTCTCATAATAACTTAAAACGAAAAGCCGGCGTATTATTATAAACCGTTCCCCATTGTTATTTCAGCAACAGTCAAGTGAAATATGAAGCAATTTCATAAGATTCGCTAACCCTCGGCACGCTATTTTAAGGGTGGACCTACCATTTAGTATGACCCGTCTGTGTACACTAGTTGGTATTACATAAAGTCCAAGTTATTTTGGTTGTCTGCGTGCTCGCTCAGTGCCAGTGCAAACTAATTGATATTAAATAATAATTTGGCCGAGGGGACGGCGGAAGCCTCGGGAAGACCCATGCATTATTTATAATGGTTCTCGCAGACAGGTTTAAAACAGCTGCTTTTTCCTCCTTCCCCTCAGAGTACAGAAAAGCAATCCACACTTTATTTATTTTAATAAGATATGCGTGTCTGAAACGAATGATGAATGTGGAGGAAGCAAGAGAAATATGTCAGGATCGAAGCAAATGGAATTCCATAGTCTCTGCTTACCCCGGTGGGAAATAGACGTGAGTTTATATAATGTATGTCTGTAAGAGATAAGATGTTCCTTGCATGATCAGGGCCGTAGAGAAAGTCTTTAAATATATTGTTCTGCTTATCAACCCGGGCATGTCATAGCTTATGTATGGGTTAAAAGATAAGAATTTGAAAGTAAGTAAGTATATTTGAATTTTTACTTGACTGTCAAACGAATTCTCGTATTGCATGATATCCTAAAAGGGAACTGAACTGAGCACGCCAGTTCAATCAGATAACGCAGATATATTCAACAATTCCTTAAATATGTTGATTAGACTGTGTCATACTTACAGCGCAATCCACTTAATCGAATCTGAAGATATGAAAAGCTTACGTAACTATGTTCAGCTGGGTCTTAGATGTTCCCTTAAGCTTGCTGCACACAGAAGCCGCATCGGAGGCGTTCCGGGCCGGAAAAATATTTGTAACGATCGAGTTTGTATGCAAGTTCGTTTTCATTTCAAAGGATAGACGTGCAAAGTACTTCCATTTTCTTAATGACCTATGGCATTTCCAACTACAAAGATAGAAATTAGCATTCGTCAGCGTGTATTCGGTAAAAAAACACTGTATTTTCCCGATATTAAGTATTACTATAATTAACATAACATAACAAATACTTTATTGCACAAACAGGAAAAAACAAAATACAAAACAAAAGAGAAATAGAATTAGTACAATAGGCGGCCTTATTGCTAAGTACCAATCTCTTCCAGGCAACCAAATTGGCAAAATATTACATTGAGTATGATATTAAGTTATGTAAGTATTACTAAGTACTACTTACATCTCTAAAACTGATCATTATTAACATTTTTAGATCAGCGAGTCCAGTAATATCACTGAAAAATTTACGGCCTCGGTGGTCCAGTGGTTTGAGCGTTTGGCTCGCGATTCGGAGGTCCCGGGTTCAAATCCCGGTGGGGACATATCACGAAAATCACATTGTTCCCTAGTTTGGTTAGGCTAGGTTAGGTTAATCACCAGATTGTCCGAAAATAAGATGATCCGTGCTAAGTAAGGCACGTTAAGCTGTTGGTCCCGGTTACTACTTACTGATGGAAGTTAGTAGTCGTTACATGAGCCATGTCAGGGGCCTTTGGCGGCTCAATAGTAAGCCTGATACCAGGGTTGATGGGGTTCGTAATCCACCTCACAACCCATACGATAGAAGGAGACTGAAAAATTTAAAGCAAATTAATTGACTGAGCGGGTTCTTTCAAACATTATGTACGGGATCCTTTCCGCTTTCCGGGTGAGAGCCTTCAGCGCTTCCCATTTGTCCGGCCAAGTAGTTAATGCCATCTGCGGCAAATCTACAATAAGTCACAAAAAAAACTCCGCTTTATATCCCGCAACGCTTGCGGTACCGCCTATATGTATGGAGAGCTTTAGGGATGTTTTCTTTCAATCTGGGTGTAATAATACTAGTTGAGTCTGCGTGGGCGGGAGTCATCGAACTGCGATAGGGGAGGAAGGGAAACTTCGGAACTTTCCCGTCTCCTACCGTTGCTATGCAACTTCCTCGCACCACTGAAAGGATAACTCTTGAGTGTGAATAAGCGATGCAGGTGTAATATAGATACGTATGTCGCCTTTTATTTCCGTTACATTGCTGTTGAAAATGGTACGTTATAAGTATGTTAATTTTACTCAAGGTATCATATCTCCGTTAAAAATGTGTCATACACAAAATAGATAGGTTCATAAGAATGGCGTCATCTACTAAGTAAATTCGATTGTTGTTAAGATCATTTTCTCCGTTCTTGATTTAAAGAACAGATATCTTTAAATCAAGAACGGTTGACTTGTAAAATATCTGAAATTATACCTACGTTCTGACTCCAATCACACCCCGGACATTTCATACAAACAACCTCGTTTTACACAGACACCACACTGACCTTATCGTACACGCGCACGCCATACGATTCAAGTCTAAACTATGTTCGAGGGGGAGTAAAGTAAACCTAGATCAGCCGCTGGTGAAGAGCTGAGAGTTGCCGTTCTATACGTATCATTCCCGATTGCTCCAACACTAAAATTTTCGCAACTATTATTTGACTTGACTATTATAGATTTTCCGCCAATGGCATTAACTACTTGACCGGTCAAATGGGGGGCGGTGAGTGTTGTCATCCGGTATTCGAAACAATAATTACATCATCTCTCGCGTGCAAAATATCACAACGCCCTATTAGAAACTGTGACAAATCACACAGCAATTAGTCTCCGAGGTTCATACGATGGTTGAGGGTTGACATGGTGCTCTTTGATGTGTGATGCCTTAGGGACGTGCACAGAGCGTGATGGAGTGGCCACGTGGACGACACGCGTCGCCTGCGCCGCGCCGGCCCTGTTGACACTGAGGCAGGAATGCATCTAGTTTTCATTCGCTGAGGGTTGGAATTTACAATACTCGTACAAACACAACATGAAAAATAACTAAGATAATAATACCGATTCTGGCCGAGCCGTGGTAGAACGCTTGCCTCTCATTTTGAGGTCGCAGGTTCGAATCCAGAACAGGTATAAACCAATGATTGTCGAATTTGTTTTCGAATTCATGTTTGGATCATAAATGATTATCACGTGCTCAACGGTGAAGGTAAACAACGTGAGGAAACCCACATTCCCGAAAAATGACATTTTTGGAGATATGTGACCTAACTTGGGCTGGTTTTCCCTTCGCGGGTTGGAAGGTCAGACAGGCAGTCGCTTCTCTAAAAAACCGGACTTGTCAAATATTCAGATTAGGCAAGCGGACCCTGTGAATACTCGTAACGAGATTATGCCAGGGGGAGGAGGAATGATACCGATTCTAACGGCCAAAGTGACTTTTATTTTCATTTGATAGCTCTAATAATAGTACAATCAATACTTACGATAAGTGCAAGAAAAGTATAATCTATTGGTTTTAGATCAGTCGAAAACTAAAATAAAAAAATGTTTGTTTATAAGTTATCGAGAGGATTACCTATCAATTTTAAGATATGATAAATAGGTACTTTATTGACCACAAAGAACACAAGGTACCTATTACAGAAAAAACAGAAAAAAATAAGAAATTCACAACAAGCGGCCTTATTACTCTTGCAGCGGGTGAGAGCCTTCAGCGGTCCCCATATGTCCGGCCAAGTAGTTAATGCCGTCTGCGGCAAATCTACAATAAGTCACGCCAAAAAACAAAAAAAAACTCTTGCAGAAAATTAACTGTTTTAAAGTATTTACAATTAGTTTATTGCACTGCCAGCCTAGAAGATGATTTCCACCCCTCGCCACTGTAAGTTACTTGCCTTGCTTTGGACTCGCCCCAAATACGCGCCAGGCAAAAGAGGGATGAAATATGTTCGCCCTTGATTGCACAATATTAGTCTTGGTGTTTGTCATCGGGTTCCAATTCCAATTGCAATCGTATTGCCGGGAAACAGTCCGTGTGATCGCGCCATTTGTCAGAAGTGATGAATGGTTTGACAACGTCAGTGGATTCGGGAAGCTAATGACTTCGTGTTTTGCAGACAGCGAATACAAATGTATACCTATACTAAATCATCTTCCATTAAATAACAGACTAGGTAACCGAAGAGGTCCGTGTTGCTCTATGCTGGGTCATCATCATCATCACTAATTTAAGAGCCACGCTCTTGTCGGTGTAGCATTCTCCTAACTCTCCATGCTACTTTTTTTAGGGAAAAATAGGCCAGTGGTTTCCCTCTTGCCTTCCGCCCTGCAGTACTCTGTCTAACGCAAGTGGGATGGCGCCCAGAGTAGTTTATTTCAAAGCCGTACTAGGACTCCTGTCCTCCGCCTCTGAATAGTACTGACAGTTACTGCTGCCCTCTGTCAGGATACAGGTTACAGTCCCTGTGACTTGTCCCTTCCGTCCTGCATTGCCGTACCGATGGCTCCCATCATCGCCTCTGCGACCGTTGAGGTCTTCATCCGTATCCCTGAGCAAAGGTTCTACGTTATACCCTGTAGGTCTGGGTCCCTATTCGAACTCAGCCACCATCTCACTCCGGCCTACTGAAGTAAGAGGCGCCCACCCCCGGTGCAAGGACGCGGCGATCAGGAATTGCCCCAGTCGATGGCAGAGAAGATGACTCTGTCCCCCCTGGGGCCGGGTTAATGGTCTTGTACGGAACCAAGGCCAAGGTATCTATGCTAGGTACCTTGACCAAAACATAAATCTCGGGTGTAATAGACTACTTACTTGACAACTTAATCAAGTCAGACACTGACGAAATCTCATGAGCACGCGGTGCATTTTAGCTTCGTGTATTAATTTGTTTGACAACGTGGTTCTACGTTTCCATTGGAGTACACGAAGACCTACGCACGACTATGTAGAGCGTCCCACGGCTCACAGAGAGGCTACGCATGTGCCATTGCAATCCACAAACGCGGGCTTCATTGCAGGAGGCATTTACATAGTCGTGGGTCATATTCGTGTACTCCAGTGGAAACGTAGACCCACGCCGACAACGTTGAGCTATGGAACAGCCTATCCGGGCTGCGAGTGTGATCCACTCTTCAGCGAAACAGTCTGGCATCTTCTGTTGGAATGCCCGCGCTTCCTCACACACCGGCATAACCTGGAGTGCAGCACAAACACCAGCCTAACGAGGGAACAAATTCCGGTAATGTTGGAATCAAAATCCCAAAGGAGCAAACTACTGGAGTATATGGAGCTTGTAGCTCGAATAGCGGTCAGCAGGAACAGTACGTTGACCCAGAGCCAACAAGCCACACCTAACACTCCAGTGGACGCACTCAGCATCAACCCTCAAACACAAAACACTCAAACACACACACAAACACAATCACAAACACCAACACACACCAACTTCATACTCACACAACACGGGGAAAAGGGCAAGCCGGGCATCCGAATTCGTGGAGTCGCACTCTTCATGGACGACAACACGGAGAGGATGGGCATCGCCTTCTGCAACGCCCGTGCCAAGAACCGCGTCACTATCTCACCGGGCCTTGGCGCTCTGCTCAACGGCAGCACCTCAAAAATCACCATGAGACGCAAAGTCTACAACGCCTTGCCGGAAGTACTAGTAGAAGGCCGGCGGTGCAGAATAGTGCGAGAGAAAAACAAATCTGTCGCGCTGTTCAGCACTGATGACACTACGGAGTTTAGGCAGGCATGCGAGGTGCTGCTAAGAGTAGGGAGCAGAGGTGCGGAGGGAACCACTCCACCCAAAAAGATCAGCATAGATGCAATGGTCGTGGGGTACGAGAGAGGTGAAACTAGGGACTACATAGGAGCCCTATCAGCCTCCAAGTACCACGAGGTTGTGGTGTACGAGGATCGAGGCCAACACCTCGGTCATCTTATATCGCAGCGTCGAGACCAGGGCACCCCAGCCACTCCGACAGACCACTGGGGACACCCTGTAAGGGATCCCAACATCAGCGGGTCGGAGAGACTGGAGCGAAGGGTGGAAGCGGAGAAGGCGGAGGCACGTCAGAGTGAGGATAGCAGGGACAGCCAGAGTAAACTGTCCCAGCTCGTCACAACCCTCACAATGGCATGCAGGCAGAACACCCCCAAAACAACAAAACCTACACAAATAGCTCGGAGAGCGAGTTCCTTAGAGGCGGCAGTGGAGGAATTCACCACCCCCGAGAAGCGTCCACCAGCCACCGAGCCCGAAGTGAGAACAAGGGCTGGTATGGGACAGGTATCCCCCCCAACCCTTCTTCCGGCAACCACCCCACAGGAGCACATGCTGAACGCGTTCAGAGAATTCGTAGCGGTTACGAAAGCCACGAGAATGGTAAGTCTAAACATCTGCAGCAAAATACTGCAAACTTACCAACGTGGCAATTTGGAACTGCTGCGAGTTCTACTGGGCGAGGCGGATGCTGCCGTGTACGACAACGGCACTAGCCAAGTTTTACATGGCAAGATGTCCGGGGAGTATATGGCAGCATACTGCAACGGCGTGGGCTTCGTGGAAAGGGAAGAACCGCCAAAGGGAGAGGAGGAGGAGGCAGGGGAGCTACGGTTCAGGACCCCGCCGGGAGAATCCATAGTAGTGGTTGCGAAGTGCACCAAGGTAATGCTGGACGAGAGGATGCTGGAGATGGCCAAAACCATCTCGGGTGACCTCTCTGATGGCAAAGTGCCGGAGCACTGGACCGCACCCACATTCACCTGGGTGAACGGGGTTCCTGGCTGTGGCAAAACAACGTGGGTCGTTTCTCGGATTGACATCAACGAGGACGTAGTTGTCACAACCACCACGGAAGCCGCCAAGGACTTGAGGGAAAAGCTGGCCCAGCGATTTGGAGAGCAACAAGTCAAACGCCGAGTAAGAACCATGGCGTCACTATTGGTGAACGGAACTCATAAGGGCGAGTCGTGTAAACGCCTCGTAGTGGACGAAGCCCTTATGAACCACTTCGGATCCATAGTGCTTGCAATCCAGATCGTCAAAGCCGACGAAGCCCTCCTAATAGGGGATAACAACCAGCTCCCCTACATAGACAGGAACAACCTCTTCGAGCTACACTACAACAGACCAAACACTGTCACCAACATAACAAAGGAGCTACTGTGCACGTATAGGAATCCCTTGGACGTAGCGTATGCCCTCAGCGAGATCTACGGGGGCATATATTCGGCCAAGCCCACACTCCGGTCTCTGGCGTTGCGTGGATATACTGGTGCGAAGATTCCCAAGTCGGAAAATACCCTTTACTTGGTCCACACCCAGGCTGAAAAGGCTCTCCTTGTCGGCCAGGGATTTGGAACAAGCGAAGGCTCGCGCACCCTGACTGTCCACGAATCGCAGGGACTCACATTCAACACCGTGTACATAGTGCGTACCACAGCGACTCCTTCACACATCACAGCCAGTGTCCCCCATGCAGTGGTAGCCATCTCACGTCACACCACCACGTGTGTATACTACACAGACCGCACACAAGACGACGCCACAGCGCGTCTCATCACTCGTGCAGAGATGGCTACCAATAGCAAAATAGCGGACTACAACATCAAAATGGCAACCAAAAACGGAGATGAGCGAGTACGGGATGCAATTATTGCATTCCTGGAACAGCAGCCCTCATCTTCGTCTCCTTCCCCCAATCCAAACCACTAGTGGCAGCCCCGTGGGAGAGTCTCGCGGAGCTGACATAAACAATGTAAACTCAGCATGTAATAGACATAAAAAAAAATAATAATAATAATAAATGTAACTATATATAAGTTCAACTAGGATTAAGTATATTATAATAAGAAAAGAAAAAAAAAAAAATAATAATAATAATAATAATAATAATAATAATAAAAAGAGATAAAAATAATAAAAATATATATATATATATATATATATATAAAAAAAAAATAAACAAAATAAAATAAAAAAATAAAAAAAAATAAAAAAAAAAAAATAATAAAAAAAAATTTTAAAAACACGAGCATAGAATTAAGGAATAGATTTAGGAGCAATTAATTAAGTAAACTAACAACTACTGTAAACTAACAAAGGTGCGGACCACTGTGTCTGCAGTCTGTAGTGCAGAGGGGGTTTTAGTGGGCGCGAGTCCCACATAACCCAGTCGTTCGTGCGACTGGGTATGCATAAGGCATCTCCCCCTCTATAAAAAAAAAAAAAAAAAAAAAAAAAAACAGCCTATCCGAGCAAGCTACGCACATTGTATCAATGACGTCAATTCATGCGTAGCCTCTCCGAGCATTACAGTGCAGTGGACACAACTACATACATTTTGCTTACAAAGCGAAGCTACACGTACTTAACCTCTCCGTGCACCACCGTGGGCCCGCGCCTTAAGATGGCTTTGATTTTTAGGTTGGCATTATGTAATTTTTCTTCGAACCAGTCATCTATTGATGTATAATAATATGTATGTTACTATATCATTGCAGTCATCTACCCAGTTTAAAAATCGATCATTACGTTATGTGAAAAATAATAATTAGTTACTTACCTATAAAAATACCTATTGCAATTGATAGGTACTCGTAAATGGAACAATTTGAATTTATTCCCGAGATTGGTTCTGCGCATTATAACTTTTATTTCGGAAATACTTTGTTTTTAAAACTTTAAGATTTTTACTTTCTTTGAACTTTTATCCAAATGGACTTTAAAACTTTTCAGTGCACTCTGCAGTCCGCATTGCAGCTGAAATGTTGTTGTAGCGATGCGAGATAATTTGACATTTGGCATCGGGCTCAGATCTCTAGTATATAAAATCTCGGTCTACTTTTTGAACACAATCTGAACTAATATTGTGAATGTCTAAAAACTTAGGTACTTAAATTAGTACTTTATTAATCGAATCTTTTCTCAATTGGTTGATATACTTACTTAGTTACAAAAAAATGTTTTCAATTTGCAGTAGGCAGCCGGGTTGGTTTAGGGTTTTCTACAAAATCGTCTTCCTTCCCATAAAAAAATCAATCGTTTCGCTTCGTATTTATCTGTATGAAAATCACATTATATTACCCAGAGGCTCCTCGACGCCCAATATGTTTCCTCCCAAAGGCATCTGTCACAAGTTGGTTAACATAATAAATGCAGTGAAATCTGTTGCTAAAATGCTGAAGATAATAAGTCTGTGTTGGCAATGGGCCAGTGTCGGCGATCGTTACCTCCAAGGCCTCTATCACGATACCATGCTACGGGCTCCACGATTTTTATCGTAATTTATTGCACTGCAAAACTTGAAAAGGTCAAATGTTAAATACAATACCTAATTACGGTCTTGCTGTAATTTTATAGCCCCATTGCATCGTAAATGTTGAGTGTGTGACGCTTTAGCTAGTTCAAGAATTTCTGTATTCTCTAAAATTGGATCAGATTCTTTCGTTATGTAAGTACATAATAATAATATGCGGTTTATTATTTTAAACACACGCGTGTATCTAAAAAAATAAAAATCATTTATTTCGGGTGTATCTACTTCTGCAATGTAAGTTTGTCATCGAGATAAAAAAATAATTAAGTATCCTTTTAGTAGTAAGTATAGAAAAAAAAATGCTTTGTAGTCCCTAGTTTGGTTAACACATTACAGTTAACACATCACCTGAATGTCCGAAAGTAAGATGATTCGTGCTTCGGAAGGCACTACTTACTGATGTAAGTAAGTAGTCATTACATGAGCACTGTCAGGGGCCTTTGGCGGCTCAATAACCGGTGTCAATAACCCTGAAACCAAGGTTGATGGGGTTGGTAGTCCACCACAACCCACACGATAGAAGACGAAGAATCGTAAATATGGAGTTTATGACGTTTTAGCTAGTTCAAGAATTTATGTATTCTCTAAAATTGCGATTAGGTTAGGTTAGGTTACGTACATAT
The DNA here is from genome assembly GCF_024362695.1 of Pectinophora gossypiella. Classification (NCBI taxonomy): domain Eukaryota; kingdom Metazoa; phylum Arthropoda; class Insecta; order Lepidoptera; family Gelechiidae; genus Pectinophora; species Pectinophora gossypiella. Next base: position 15,703,314 of record NC_065407.1, read on the forward strand.
TATGCGGTTTATTATTTTAAACACAAGTATCTACTTCTGCAATGTAAGTTTGAGTATGAGTATTTATTCGCATAACAATTACAAGAATTGTGTTCGAAATACTGAAATAGAATGGTAAAAAATAAGTTTAACAAGCAATCAAAAATAAATGAACTTAACATAATAAAAATTTAAAAAAAATATAAGATAAAAATACCACAGAATAAGTAGTCATAAGTAATTTTACAATTTTAGGTCACAATATTACCATCAAACATGAAAGGTAAACAAAAGTAAAATAAGAAAATACCGTATATATAACATTGCAAGGGAGTCGTTAATCACGTTTCAGTCTACCACAATCTCTATCACCAATAAAATCATAAACTGAATAATAACATTGTTTATCATTTAAATAATAATTTACTTAATTACCCTTTTTACATTGTCACTTTTGATAAAAGTGCACAAATGGTTTGTCAAAAAATACCATATGATTTAATAATTCTAGAATAGAATAGAAATAGTTTATTATGGCCGACTTCTATTTATAATTAAGTTCATCATATCCCAAGCGTAACGTATTCCGTTTTCACGAGATCCGCTTACCTGAGGATTTGACAAGTCTGGGTTTTTTACAGCGACTGCCTGTCTGACCTGTTATTCATTATTAAGTTAGGTAAATAATATAAGATCTAGGCCGTGTACACAATATTGATAGCCCGGCTCCCAAAGGTCATATTTCAGCCTAGGCATGACTCAATTTAGGCGTCATGTTTGCTATATTGAATGAGGACTGTTTACCTAACTTGATCTAGATAGAAAGCTATTTCGCTTTTATTTTTTCCTGACTTTCAATATACTCATACCTATGTTAGGCGCAAGGGAAAATATGTATTTTTTTTGCTTTTTTTTTGACGTGACTTATTGTAGATTTACCGCAGATAGCATTAACTACTTGGCCGGAACAAAGGAAAATATTGAAAATGCCTTTCCGCTAAGTGTGATGGAAAATTTTTGAAAAAATCCAGACGTGGTGCAATAATGTACAATTTTAAGTTAAGGTTGTTTTATTCCCGATTTTTTTTTACTTATGGTCTTTTTGTGGGTTGGAAGGTCAGACAGGCAGTCGCTTCTGTCAGGAACCGGACCTGTCTAATCTTCAGGTCTATAGCTTACTGGCCTTATGTTTTATGTAGCTTTTTTTTTGAGCTACTCTTTATTGCACTCAAAAGAAACATTAAAATAGACAATTATAATCAGTTAGGTAGTACAACAGGCGGCCTTATTCCTAAGGTAGGAATCACTTCCGGGAAACCATTAGATAAAGGAAATAAATTTCATAAAAGCGTAGCGGAATTGACAGTGCAAAACAAAAGTTATAAATATATAAGTTTACCTATATAAACTATGTTAAAAGCATACACATATATACATATACATACATAAACTCACGCCTATTTCCCACCGGGAAGCAGCAGCAAAGACTACAGAATGTTAAAAGCAATAAGTACGGTCACGAGCATTAATATGTATACACTTTGGTACCATGTCACATTAACTTTTTGACAAATTGAACTGTAAGTCTCACTAAATGTCAAATATATTAGTGCGACAGAGTCCTAAAGTGGGTATATTATATTGCTCATGACTGTACATAAACGTTAATTATTTAATATTCGTTCCTCTCAGGGGAGTCCCGGTCGCTGCAAGTGGAGGGCGGGGCCTTCGAGCGCGCGGCCGAGCTGCTGCGGCGCTCGCCAGAATTCTCTGTGTTGGCCGCGCTGCGCCAGGACCCCGCCAACTCCGGGACGATACTCTCCTTCTCACACGGATACAACAGGTACTACTACCCTCGCAGACAGCCATTACCCTACTCCTACCCTACACGTATATGGAACACTACCTATCTCTCTCTACGCTTCTGGTCTACGCGAACGTAATGATAGCGGCCAGCGCAGCGGTGGCAGCGACTATGAAACAAGGCCGCGTTATATTGTTATATAATCACAGCCTAGCCGCTCAACTTCGCACAGACTCCGTTCTCGACACACAGTCAGCGTGACGTCACCCTTACATTTCAGTCCGTTAGAACTCCTAGCGCCCGCTCTAGAGCTCTGCTTACGTCCCTTCCCGCCGGCTAGGCTGTGTGCCGAGAGCTTACGTCTCTTACGGATATATAAGTAAACGACTATTGTTAATGCTGTTGGATATCTAAATAAATAAATAAATAAATACCTAATTAAGATATATGATAAGGTAAATGTAGCCGTCTCTCCCTGTCATATATTTATTATCTCCTTTTACTCCACTAAGTACTTTCATACGTGACTGTATTTGATGCTTAAAGTTAAACATAATCATAACCTCCGAAAACATATATTTCGTTGAGTAAACAATCTTTTGGTTTTATACGTATTTTATTATTAGACGCGTTTTACCTGAAATAAAACGCATATTAAACTACTTACCTTATTAGAAGCTTATATATATTGAGATAGGCACATCCGTTTCCCTTTGATATTTCGTCTCTTTCTACCGTATATAGCCATCCCTGTCGCACATCCTTACGTCACTAGGCGAGTGGGGGTCTGGCGCGGACGGCGGTCCGCTCAGAAATTGTTACTCATTAAGTCGCAAATATATATACACCAGGCAGGAATAAAAACTAAGCTTCTAATAAGGTAAGTAGTTTAATATGCGTTTTATTTCAGGTAAAACGCGTCTATTAAACCACTTGACCGTTATTAGAAGCTTATATATATTGAGACCTGTTTGTTATCGCCTGGTGACTAAGCAGCTAAGCCAATGTGATGAGGTGATTAAAATTAAAAACAGATGTGCGAACAAAAGAAAACATTTAATTAATAATAAATGTTGATGTACAACATTCTATATGATTATACAGTAAATATTTTAATTACATGAAAATTAGACCAACTTGAATGCAAAGTTGTTAAGCAATATTTAACATCATAGAGTAATTGATATTAAAAAAGAAAACATTTGAATCATGAAATATCAGTGTCCTTACAATACTGTTTATGATACAGCAAAAATATTTAGGATAATCAGGTTACAGGGTTAAATAAAGTAGTAACATTTGAATTATTTGAATTGGAAATCAAAACCTCCCGGTAATAGAATTTTTGAAACGTGTTTACCGATCTCCAATTTCCCCTAGCTAATATCTCATCAAGGGGGAAATTATCAATCCAGTTTCTAGAAGCTACAGCGGAGCGCACACTCCCAGGTGTAGCATAAATGCCGGCTTCCCTCATTATGGATTTCATCCACCCTGCTATAACTGTACGAGAAGCAGGAGCGGGCGATCCTCGAAGTGTAATAAATAAATTATGTGAATTAGAATTTACACGTCTATCATTAAGAATGCTTATCGTTTTATTTACCCAAAAAACAGGACTCAGATTTAAATTTTCTGGGTTGTCTAGTAATTTCCAACCAGATTGTCTGAAGTTAGCACTGTCGGTTTTTGAACCGAATTCTGGTTGCAAATAAATAACATTATCATTAAGGACGCAGTGTTCACTGTCCACTCTAAGTAAGGTTAGGTCGTGAACCCTACGACCTGAACAAAGCAACAACAATGCTGCGGTGTGTCTAACTGTTTGAAAGATACTATTAACATCCACGGCATAATTACTTAAAAAAGAAGCCAAAACATTTATATCCCAAATAGGGGCTTTATGAGGTTTAACATTTTTCAAAGAAATCGATTTTAGAATATGTTTAACTAAAACATCATCGCTTAGCTTTCCTGACAAGTCAACATTACACAATGTGGAAACGACCGATTTGTGTAAGAGAACGGTATTATAAGATAATTTAAAGTTAATATGTAAATCTGCCAAAAACTGGGCTAAATCTGAACCTTGAGGCTGTGTGGGATTTATTTTGTGTTGGCTAGTCCAATGTAACCAGCGTTTCCACGCAACTTTATATGTTCTTAGTGTAGAAGGACGCCAGGAAGCTTTTAGTAAAGATACTTGACTAGGATTCCATGCCGTTAACTTATCTGACCACCCCCACATTTCCAAATCTCTAGAGTCATGTCCTGGACTTTGGGAGGTGGTTGGTTGGTTGTGGTGTCCACTAGGTACCGTTTCAGGTTCTTCAGCGTGAATGGCGGTGCGATGGCCCTGGATTTGAGGTCTGCCCTCCAAAAGACTTTCTTCCAGCGAGGAACTACGATCAGATAAGTTCCCGAACACTGATTTAGGTGTGTTAAGACCCGAGGGATGAGAAATGGTGGTGGGAATGCCCACGCTAGTTGAAAGTTCCACACCACGCTGAAGGCATCGTGAAACATTGCTTCGTTGTCGTTCACATCTAATGTCGCATAATTCGCCACTACTCGAGCCCTCTTCGAGGCGAATAGATCGATCACCGGAGTGCCCCATTTTGCGAATATCATTTCTGTGCAACGCGGTAGCAGATGCCATTCTGGAGGATGACGATACCTGGATAGGTGATCCGCATGACAGTTGAATTTGCCGGGTATGTGACAAATCTTGCAATAGATTTGATGTTCGTCTAGAATGCCCAGAACTTGGTATGTTAGATTCATTAGAGTCTGCGATCTGGTCCCGCCTTCGTTGCGGAGATACGAAACTGTCGTTTGGCTGTCTGACTGTATCAGAATTGACGATCGTTTCATACTCGGCGCATTGAGTTCTAAGGCTTTTAGTACAGCCAGCATTTCCTTGATGTTGCAATGAAGATTTCGTTCCTCTGGGTTCCACAAACCTGACATGGCAAGGTTGTTTAATTGCGCCCCCCAAGCTAAGTCCGAGGCGTCGGTGGTTAGAAAATAAATTGGCGGAGGGACGTGTATCGGTGTTGAAAGATAATAATTTTGAAGCCACCATCTCATTTCTTCTAACACTTTGCAAGGCAGAATGTACTTTTTCGACGTTACTTGCTTGGGTAACGTGTTTAGAAAATTGAGTGTAACACGATGGTTTAACCTGCCCCGTGGAACGACAAAGCTGGCAAAATTTAAAAGGCCTACCAGACTTTGTGTTTCTTTCAACGTTAACTTGCCTGTCTTTAGCACATGAGACACTTTTTTGAGCACTGCAGCCGATTTCTCTGTGGGCAAGCATTTTTGATTTGTCCACGGGTTCCAGAGAATTCCTAAATAACTTATGCAGTTCTGCGGAACAAGAACTGATTTTCCGTAATTTACTTGAAACCCTAGGAACGCCAGTGTCTCTAAAAGCATGCTTACATGTGTTTTCAAGATTTTCGGGTCTTGATGTGCAACTAGAAAATCGTCTAAGTAGACTATTATCCTCACATGTTTTTTGCGAAGTGTTTCGGCTATCCAGTTCGTGAGGCACGCGAATGTTTTCGGTGCCGTGCTTAGCCCGAAAGGAAGGCACGACATTTCTAATACCTCGCCTTTGTATACAAGGCGTAGGTAACGTCTGTGGGACTTGGCGATAGGAAGGTGGAAATACGCCTGTGATAAGTCTACTTTGCACATCCAGTCCCGAGGTTGGAGGAAGTCTGGTATGCGATACATATTTATTAGCCGAAACGGATCGGTTAGCACATAACGATTCAACAATTGGAGGTTGAAAATGGGGCGACTTGAGCCGTCGCTTTTCGGCACTAGAAAAAGCGGGGATATGAAGCTTGGAGATAGGGAAACTGTGTCTAAGACCCCCTGTTGTTTCATTTGGGAGACGATTGACGACATTTCCTCTGACTCTACAGTGCATAGACGGGTGTCTTTTAGATTTGGCGTCCTGAGAGGGGGATTTAGCCGAAAAGGTATGCGATACCCTGTAATTAATCGTACAACAAATTTTGGGGCACCCATTTCTCTCCAACGATTCACATAATGAACCAATCGGCCGGCTTGAAAATGCCGTAAGTCATGTCCTTTGTCTTTTATTCCCTCTATAGGCAGAAGGTGAAGACGAACGTTTATGTCCTCGATGGTAGGAATGTCGAGCTCTTGATCCGCGAGATCGAAAGGAAGAGCCTCTGTTATTTATACTATGGTCACGTGGGCCGTGACCAGCATAGTGATGCCCTTGCGAAGGGCATTGAGAATGGCAACCACCCTGCGAGGGTTGGTTATGAAAAAAGTGCGTATGAGCACTTGGAGCAGGCTCACAGTAGTGGCCAGATGTACCATGCGATCGTACATTACGAGAGGCTTGACCCTGCGAAGGCTGCCGTATGGCAAAAGTGGACTTTGCTCGCGAAGCATTGCCGCTGCCTGATTTTTTAGAAGGCCAAAACGTTTTTCTAACGCCACCTGCTTTTTCTAATGCGTTCGTAAACGTTTCCGGGCTAAATATGTGAGTATTGGAAGGTGGAATTTTATTTAAAGATGTTTTCACTAGAGGATCGCGAACGCATTTAAGGATTCCATCTCTTCTCATCTCTATAGCCTCAGCTCTGTGGCCACAGACCATTTGTAAAATATCAGCAGATACTTTATGAAAATCCCCTTTTAGAAAGAGCTCCTCGATTTTTTCGTTAAGGCTAATAAGAGAGGCATCTTCGGTTCTTGACCAGGATATTAAACTACGCAAAGAGTCTAGGAAAGCCTCTTTTTGTTTTAGAATAGCAAGGGTTAAGGCCGCATAAGATTTGTCGGAGTAAGCTAAGTTGCGTAGGGTATCATACGCCATCACCTCTTCGTTTGTTTCGAGCTCCGTAAATCCGGGCGAGTGGTTGTAATTTTTTTGTGTTTCCGCATAACGTACCTCTGACCACGCACTACTGTCGAATCTCTGAACTTCATTTAACATTTTCAAAAATGGTTGGGTAGTTTGAGGGACCGCAGGTTCTTTTAGTCGCGTTTCGATATCAAATTGCAAATCTAAATCCGTAGTAGGATTACACTCGCATGCAGCCGCCGGCACCTGCGAGGTACAACTTTCGTTATAAAGATTGCGGCTAACAACGGAAAACAACGATTCGTTGTCGTCATCGCGGTAATTTTCGTCACAATTCGCAAACTTTTTTCTCAAATCACCCACTTCTTTTGATAATTTTTCTATAATACGACGATCGCGTTTTTGTTTTTTAGAACGACGGCGACGCGCCTTTTGTTTCTTCTTGGAATCCCGCGGGGATTCTGAAGAACTAGATGCAGAAGATGAACTACTACTGCTGCTTGAACTCGAACTAGAACTTGAACGACGACGCGTACGTTTCCGTGAAACACCGGATGTCCCAGCAGTAGCTGATTCGTCGTTATCCATTTTACAAAGATTTTATCTAAAAAGATAACATTACGTATGCGAAAAAAAAGATTTCGTAGAAAAAATTTTACAAGACGGTAGATTCACACTTTAACAGCCGGTCACGAAATAGATACGTGACGATGCAAACAAATTTAAAACGTGCGGCTGTTAAAATATTAATAGACAGCGTAAGAAAAAGAAATACTTACATGAATTGAAGAAATTCAAAGCTACACTTTTTATTTTATTTATTTTTTAAAAGTGTTCGACTTTACTCGACGGGAAACTTCAAGCCAATGAGTAACAATTTCTGAGCGGACCGCCGTCCGCGCCAGACCCCCACTCGCCTAGTGACGTAAGGATGTGCGACAGGGATGGCTATATACGGTAGAAAGAGACGAAATATCAAAGGGAAACGGATGTGCCTATCTCAATATATATAAGCTTCTAATAACGGTCAAGTGGTTTAATAAGTACATGTTATTTCTAGTTAATTTGTAAAAAAAATACTGCAATAAATTAGGTAATCATCTAAAAATACACGTCCTGGCAAACACAAATTACATGAATACCTACTATCTTTATTAAATGTAATTTTGGTGTCTACGACCCTCCCGTAGCACGCGGCACGCGTAGCAGTGTGCGTCGTATGCGAGCCGTAGCAATCACGAGTGTTCCGCCATGTCCCGCTGTGTAATTGTTCGTGCCACTGCATTGTTATGATTTAATGATGTTATTCGTTTGACGTCGACCAGCGGGGTGCCGTGAAGCGGCCGCGCCGGGCCGCGGGCGCCGTGCCCGCCGCAGCGCGCGCCCACACTCCGGTGAGTTCTAGATCTCAACATCGCCGCGCGTGCGCATGGCGCCCGCCCCCGCCATACGCACGCGTGCTAGGGGAGTATCATGTATCTTGGAATGTCCTGTGCCTCGGAATGTCCTCCTCGACCCACCCGTGCCCTGAGTGCGCTCGTTGCCTGTGCATGACGCGGGCGGGGGCTTGCATGCCGCGCCGCTCCGTCTTGTGTTCTGTGTCTTGACGTGTTGTGTTCTGTCTCTGTGTAACCCCGACCCGTCTCAGTGTTGCCCTGCTGTTGATGTTGTGGTACGCGGCCCGCGCTCGCTCCGAGGGGACACGCCGCGCTCGTCCGCACTTGCATTCCAAGCGACATGGGAATCCGTACTGTGCTCCTCGTGCTGTGTCCGCCGTGGGCGGCCGCGCCGCCGCCGTGTGCCGGCGGCTCTATGCGTGTACCACTAAGGACACATCGCGAGGCGCCCTTTATTTCTAGTGATATATCAGACACCTTAGCGACTCGACACCGAACGCGATTCGTTCCGAGGTACATGGTCCCCTATCCTGGCCGAGCGATATTGAGATGTAGAGCGAGCCGAGGCGAGGCGTTCGCGGCCGGTCCCCGTTTGCCGTCCGAATGTGTGTGTTGTTTGCTTTGTTTATGTGTACCTCGGAACAGTTCGCGAGGAGGCGGCGAGGCGTCGGCCGCGGGCGTTGTTGGCACGCTGCAGCCGCCATGCAGACCCGACCAGCTTAATAACGCTGACGACTCTCTAAGAAACTGTTCTGCTTGTTCGTGCCGATATACTAACTTACTCTAATTATTTAATGCACTTTTTTATCTAGTAGCATAATAAGATACTGTACTGACACTGTTTCTCAGTGACACTTGGAACAAGTTGACCCTAATCATACTAAACAAATCCCGATTAAGACATTGAGTTTCATTACAAAGCAAAATCAAATGTTCCAAGCGTTACTTCAACCTCTACCGATTACAAGAGTTGGAGCGTTCCATAGATACTTGGAGGTGCAGTCGAGCGGTCGTCGCGACGAGGTCCGACTGCACTATGTGGCGGCGGGCAGCGGCGGCGGCGCGAGAGTGGAGACATTCCCGTTCAGGCTAGCTGATGGCGCGTGGCACAGGCTAGCGCTAGCCGTGTCCGGTGCGCAGGCGACGCTCCTAGTTGACTGTCACCCGCTGTATCGCCGGCTCATCCCGCCACCTGATCGCAACTTCACGCAGCCACAGCTGACGCTATGGGTCGGACAACGGAACAGCAAACATTCTTTGTTCAAGGTAGGGTAAAATTGCCATACTTACACATAGGTTTAATTTATTCTTGAGTGAAGTACCTTCTTACTTTCTGAGTGATCGAAATAAATGTGTAGGACAGACTACTACATGGAATCTATAATCTGGATGGGCGTCTAATCAGAATAACTGATGAGCATCATCCTTTTTATTTATTTCCATAAGACACGAGAAATTTATTGGGTAAATATACGACCCAGGAATAAAAAGCGAGATATAAAGTTACGTTAGAGATGACAATGAGAAACGTCTGATTCAGAAATGTTTGTGACATGATTAAAGTATTTCGAGTATTATGATTATAAAAGTATAAAAAAGTAATATCAGTAAAACTAATCTATAATATAAAAATGAATCACAAAATGTGTTGGTAAGCGCATAACTCAACAAAGCCTGGACCAATTTAGCCACTTCTGTTTTTAAAAGTCCAAGGATAGTTTTTACGGCGAGGAAAACCTCTAAAAACAGCCCTTTTCTTTTTCCAATTTGAGCTTTATTGTTATTGTATAAAGTTCACATTACAAGCACTCAATGTTGTCTAAGCAGTGTAGGTGTGTTCCTAATGTCAAAGAGTCTATTAACGCTGTACGAAGTTGAAATTCAATCATATCTATCAACTTTTTGTCAGGACAAAGTCTGTGGGGTCCGCTAGTACTCCTATAAAACTGATCACAATCTTCCGGCACCACATTACAGGGCACGTTGCAAGACGTGCGGCTGGTGAGCGGACCACACGGCTACCTGTCCCAATGCCCAGGGCTGGACTCGGAGTGTCCCACCTGTGGGCAGTTCGCGCTACTCCAGGCCACTGTCCAGGAGCTCACCACGCACATCCATGACTTATCGCTCAAGGTAATTTGAACATTCAATCTTTTGTTACCGTTTTGGCAATCTACTTATTGCTATTTAGAGGTAGAAGTCGACTGAACCGAAGCGAATAGACTGTAAGCAATTCATTTTTGCTCATTGATATAAGTTGTCAGAGTAACCTCAGCCAGGGATTCCGATAGAGAGTACTTAGTATATTCCTTGGACACGTATTTGCCGATATAATGAACTGAACAGTCAGGCAAGAAATCTTCTCTCTGTCTGCACTAATTCGGATCAAAGGGACACGAGCAACGCGATAGATACACACATATCTATCACAAAAACGTTTCACAAACAAAACCACTCGAAGTTTAGCCCCTAACAGTTTTATGAACTTAATATAAAAAGTCTTTAAAGGTGCTTCGCTGTTTTTATATTTGTCGAAGTGAACAACGAGCCGAGCATACAACCAAACATTGCTATGAACGTTTTCATGAACAAGAACGCTTGATAGAATGCTCGCTAAAATGTTCTCGTATTGTAACATTCGCACGAATGCACATTACAAGTGAACGCTCAAGTTTATCAGCACCTTAAGAAGATACTGGTCTGTGATCTCCCTTATTCTAACCAGATTCTTGTCGACTGTTTCCAGTTGGTTGGCACAGAAGCGCGGCTGGCGCGGCTGGAGCAGTGCGACTGTCAGAAGTCGTGCTACTCTAACGGCACGGTGCACGCCGACGGCGCCACCTGGCAACGAGACTGCAATCGCTGCTCCTGCGTGGTTAGTTAATGTATTACGTACAAACGGTCTCCGTGGTCCAGTGGTATGAGCGTTGGACTCACGATCCGGAGGCCCCGGGTTCAAATCCCGATGGGGACATATCACAAAAATCACTTTTTGATCCCTAATTTGGTGAGGACATTACAGGCTAATCACCTAATTGTCCGAAAGTAAGATGATACGTGCTTCGGAAGGCACGCTAAGCTGTTGGTCTCGGTTACTACTTACGGATGTAAGTAAATAGTCGTTACATGAGCTATGTCAGGGGCCTTTGGCAGCTCAACAGTAACCCTGACACCAGGGTTGATGGGGTTGGTAATCCACCTCACAACCTACATGATAGAAGAAGCTTAATACTGCTGGGCGCAGGCGTACTAGTAGAATAATAACGAAAGGTGACTCCACCCCACACTCATTCGTATCGGACGCTTAGCTAGATTTACCTCTCCTCCTCTGGATATTACCTTACTGTAGACGTGAAAGTGTCAGAGTGAAAGTCTTGCCTTTAATGAAAAATATACTTAAGTACTTAATAAAAATATAAGTTTCTAACCTAAAACCCGACTACAGAAAAATCACGCTCTAAAGTTTGTGAAATTAGAAAATATTTCTCTGAAATTAGATTTCCTTATTAGAAATACTTAGTGATGTTTAGGAGATCACACCTCATTTGTAAAATTCCGAATTATGGTTTAGAAGTTACTATCGAACAGATGAACATGCATATACCTTTGTGCTTCGCGGCTGTCGGGTAAAAAAGAATGGCCGATTGTGATAGGTTTGTCACCACAGGTTCAATAATTGATTAAGAAATTGCGCTTATTTGTACACTGGATGTTTCAGCACGGTGAAATCACGTGCAGGCCAGTCGAGTGCGATAGAGCAGAATGCAAGAACCCAGTGCTACATCCGGGAGAATGCTGCCCTACATGCTTACGTGAGTACACCGTCTTAGAACCTAAACTAGACAGCCTCCTCGCTACTAACCTCGCTAGTGAGCAAGCGCCTTCTCACGAGGTGTAATTCGCACGCGTAATTAACCTTAATATTTCGAAATTTCTTAGTTTTGTTTTGTCAAAACATTGTGAGAAACTATGTCCTTAATCGAGAACGGATTTTCTGACGCTTGACGTCTCCTTCCTTAGAAAGTAACATGCCATTTCCTTTTGCAAAACAATATCTTTTTGCGTTTACGTAATATCAGAAATATCCTTATTACTTAGCTTAGATTACAAAACAATCGTTGGTATATATTTTGCTTCACCTCTGCAGGGCAATGTCTTCTAAAAGGCACTCTATACGAGCACGGCGATCGGTTTGCGCCGAAGGAGTGTGCAGAGTGCGTGTGCCATGACGGGAACATGCAGTGTACTCGTGTCGACCCCGACACCGCCTGCCCGCCGCTGCCGTGCGACGAGCCCGACCAGTTCACCGTGCCGGGGGAGTGCTGCAAGTTCTGTCCCGGTTAGTGCCTGAGGGGTCGAAAAAGCCACATCGAAGCAATATTGCAATTTGAGATTTGCGCGTATAAAAGTAACTGCGCAATGCCAAGCCAACGAAACGACAAAAAGCAATATTGCTTTTTTAGATGAGGTCTTTCCAACAAATTCATGTATCAATATGTGCTCGTAACAACACCGTTAAAGTTCCTAAGTCAACGTCCTACATCCAAGTAGCATTATGCATTGGCCTTATTAACCTTTACAGGTAAAACAGCCAAGAATTATATATCAAAGAGGATTTGTTCCAAGAAGAGGAAACTCTGAACTCACAATTGCTAGCTTCATTTGGCTTCTTTCTTGTTCTGATTTCTCTTTTTTTATTCCTGTCTCTGTCTCTCTCCAGGTGTGGACTACTGCAGCATGGGCCACTCGTGTGACGAGAACGCGACCTGTATGAACCTTAACACCAAGTACACCTGCAAGTGTAACCAGGGCTTCCACGGAGATGGCATCTCATGTCAAGGTATTGGCTTGGCTCTTTTCATGCATAAATAGTATTATCTAGCTTTTGAAAATGGCAACGTAATTTGCAGCTGAAAATGCCAAAGCAGCAAAGTAATTTTGGAAAAATAAACAAAGAGTTGGATTTTGCTATCGACAAGAGGAAGAACTTTTTCTGCAGTGGCTTGAAATCCTCTAGGGAGAAGTAACTTGTCTTGCATCAAGCTTTATAGTCTGCGCTCCTCTCTTGCTAATAAACCTTGTAATCTATGTTCTGTTCTGATTTTTCAAACGTGAGCTATGCGAGTCAAATGAGGTAAGTGATTAGAAATACCTTGGTAATTGTACCATGTTCCAGACGTAGACGAGTGTCAGCAAGCCGGCGGGCTGTACGGGCACCACTGCCACTCCAACACGCGGTGCGTCAACGTCGTCGGTGGGTACGTGTGCCAGTGCCTGCCCGGGTACGCGCGCCGGGACAAATTCAACTGTGTTGAGGTGAGTCCTTAGAAATATCCAGATCATTAGGAAGGTATTTTCGTGCTTTTCCTTGGTTGAAAAATGCTGGAATGTAAAGAAATCTTTGACTACCAATTTCTCCCTGGACTTAAGGGATAAATATCGATAGGTAGGTACTTTTCAAAAAGAATCTGTTAGTGTCTTCACTATCCTTCTTACGATTTGCAATAAAATGGAGACTGGGTACAAAAATATTTCAACGTTGTAAAATAATATTTCGATGGGATTCTGCAATTTAGAAACGAGAGATATTCTAAGGAATGTCTCATCTGTTCCAGGTGGACGAGTGCGCGAGTGACTCGCATGGGTGTCACGCGTTCGCGGAGTGCAGCAACACGCCCGGCTCGTACACCTGCCGCTGTCGGGACGGATACACCGGCGACGGGTATACCTGCACACGTGAGTATCCGAAATTGCCATTTTACCAGAACAATAAAGAACTGCGAAAAACCAGTAGCGGCTCTTAAGTGTTTCTTGTTACCAAAGAAGCAAATTTTTCCCTTATTTCATTAAGATTTACTTTCTCACGCGGCCTTCCGCATTTTTGATGTGGCTTCTCACAAAGATACGAGTGTAGTGTACATACAATGTAAAATGATGTAATGACAATCGACTCGTCCACAGTGTGCGCGCTTCTGTAGCACTTGAAAGGTTGGGATTCTCTTATGATTGGTCAACATGTTCGATCGAGAAGAATCCAAAGTGCGACCAAGCTTATGCTGTTTATTCCTGTTCGATAATTAATAACGTTGCGTGGTGCAGCGATCTGCACGGGCGGCTGCCTGAACGGCGGCGTGTGCGCGGCCCCCGAGCAGTGCGCGTGCGCGGCGGGCTTCGCGGGCGCGCGCTGCGAGCGCGACGTGGACGAGTGCTCGGCCGCGCGCCCCGCGCCCGCCGCCTGCCGCCCGCGGGCCTCCTGCGTCAACACGCCCGGCTCCTTCTACTGCGTCTGCAAGGAGGGGTACACCAGAGACCCGCATCAAGATCACTGCCAAGGTCGGTTTACTCAAGTATCCTTAGAAAATGTGAGAACGGAGAAGACGACTGACACAGATGAATGGAAGAGGAATACATGTTGTTCCAACCCCACTTAAAGTGGGATATGGGCAAGAGGATGGTGAACCCTTTGAAACAATCACTCTCACTTCCTTTTTCTTTGAATGTGCTGTTAATTGAAAATGGCTTCATCATCATCATTCTGTTTTCCAAATTCTTGAGTACTAGTAAACTCCTCCTTCTTTTTCTGTCATATGCGAGGTCAATGACCGATCGCACCAACCAATAATTCCTTTATAACATTCGCAGACATAGACGAGTGCGCGGAGGGGTTCCACACGTGCCACCCGAGCGCACGCTGCGTCAACATCGACGGCGGCTTCCGCTGCGAGTGCGACGCGCAGCCCTGCGAGCTTAGTAAGTATTCGTATTTTACGTTCTTTGGAATCTCAGAATCCCTAGCCATGAAACTTAGGAACGATGCAGATCCGCGAGACGACGTTTCCATTATACAAATAGGAACATTTGTAACTTGGCTAGGACTACGAGTATTAGATCCTCCAGACAATCCCTACTAACTATCCTTAGTATTATCCTTCTAACCCTAATTCGCCAAGAGTTGATGACATTGATGAGTCAAATGGAGGACCTGTTTTTTTATAATTTCCTAATATCATTACAGGTTGTTCGTGGCGCGGCCAGATAGTCTCTGATGGCGCGCGCTGGGCCGAGGACGGAGGCTGCCGCGTGTGTTCATGCGCCGCTGGAGTGGCCAGCTGCCGCCGCGCCGCCTGCGTCTGTGATATTACCGACAATTCTACCGCGCTCGTGAGTATTCTGATGTTCTGTGGTTCGTTTATCGGTGGGTCTCGGAAACCAGGAAATCATACTCTGCACGTCATTGAACTCAGCAAACATCTCTTTACGTTAAAAATTAAGTTTTTTGATTCATTTGTAAAGCGGCAAAATAGTAAAAAGGATTTCATGATTCGGTAAAACTACTTTCTCCACAGATATTGCCATCCTTTTTCGGTATCTTTAAAGATTCATTTTTAGCAACAAGTATTTTTTCCAGAAAGGACCAGTAACTTTTGATCCATGGAATATGCCGAAAATAAGTCAAGCAAATAATTCAGCCAGTATCCCCAAAACCCAAATAGAACCAGCATCCTCAAGTAACTGAATCTTGGTTTTAGTTAAATGATATTTGATGATCCTAGGCACATTGGGAATAAACGTTTATTGATTTGATTTCCACATTCCCGCTCGGCCTGCAGCCCGTGAGCGTGGATGCGTCCCTGTCGCTGGCGCCGAGCTCATGCTGCCCCCATTGCGACGCGCGATACCACTGCCGCCACCAGGAGATGCATCACGTCACCTTCCGTTCCGGCGAGCGCTGGCTCTACCAGTGCCAGATCTGCGAGTGCCTCGTGAGTATACCTTCTAAAGGCTGGTAACCAATCGCCATAATTGAGAACCTCTTAGATCTTCTTAGGTGGTCTCCAGGATTAAGTACCTTGAATTGAACAATTTAATTACCAAAAAAGCTTAACAGCTAAGCTATTGAAAATCAGAAATATACAGGGGAATAAATGACATTGGCTCCAAATGAGTAACCTACCTAACCTGATGATATGTCCTTATCCTGAGAAAAATATCACCACAGAATTGCTAAGTATTTAAAGTCTAAAGGGTTTACAAAATCACACTATGGGTGTATTTAATTCCAGCTGGGTGAGGTGGACTGCTGGGAGCCAGAGTGCGAGGAAGCTGCGGGCGGGTGCTGCATGGGCACGGGCGCGGAGGCGGGAGCGGGGGCGGCAGGCGGCACCGCGCGGCTGCAGCTGCCCGGCTGCGCGCCGCCGCACTGTCGCGCCTGCCAGGTAACATCGCCACGCGCGACTCGCACACACGCCTACCTATGTTTGCTTTCATGAGAATGGCAATTAACTTACTCTACAATTCTAATCGTGCAACAATTTAATATATCTTATTATGAGAGTTCCTTTCTGTCCTTACTCTTTTAATTTCTCAGCCTCCTCGCTGAAGTATTATCTAATATCTCTTGACAGGTTTATGGAAAGTTTAATAAACTCAACTTCTTAGAATAAACTTTTATATATTGCGACTGTTATGCATCATTTGCCTTCGATTCTCTGCCAAAGCTGAGCACGTAGCTTACCCCCGATTTCATACTTACCTCTAAATTATTTTTATAATTTACCAGTTAAAAATGTCCTAATATCTTTTCTCTACATGATTCCTCGGAACTTTAGTTCGTCTTCCTCTTGAAGATATTTTTGACTAACAATTGCTTAACTTTTTCAATAGTTTCTCAGTAGCTTCACTCGACAGTTGTCGGTCATTTTAGTTTGTCGTTAGTTGGACAATGGTGCTAATTCCTGTACACACCATCTAATTTTATTTTAAGTTATACCTGTCATTTTCTTATCCGCCGAAAAGGAAAGGGACGGGTAATCGACAAGCATAAAATATGGTACACACGTAAATTTTAAGCACAAATCTAAAACAACCCTATAAAAAATTGCTAATAATAACCCGACACAATCAAATTGACAGCACACGTCAAACGTTTGCATATCAGCGATATCTCGCTGGTATTTTTCGCTGGCTTTTTGATTCGCCTGGGTTATTAATTCATTTACTAATTCTTCTTAAAATTAAGAGCAGTCAATCATCCGTCCCTTTCCTTTTCGCTGGATAAAAAAATGACAAGTATAACTGAAAGTAAAATTAGGAGGTGTCTGCAGGAATCGGGCCAATAAATCATTTACTTAAATCAATTCGTTTCTCCATTCAATCAGTAGTATCGATAGCACATGACGAAACTACTAATTGTACTTAAATGCTATCAAAAACATACGAAATCTTCAATATCAACTTCACCTGTTTGAAATATATTTTGCTAACAAACAGGAAAATGTTGATTTAACGCTGCTGTACTGATGAAGTGTTGTTTTTTATATCCTAATACTGCTAACATCCAAATATTGCTAACACTGCTAATGATTTCGACCAGATAATTACTACATTTTAACTGTTAACAATGCCACTAAGTATTTAAAACAACAATATGTGAAGGTAGTCGCCAAACCCCAGGTTCCATCAGTGCCTAGTCCCTACCAGCTATCGCCCCTTGCTTTCGAGTGTTCGGTGTGTGAAGCGTCGTTTCGCTTGTTGCAGGGCGGGCAGTGTGCTACTTTGGTGAGCAATCTCGCGTGTTGTGTGCATCGGTAACCATCCCCACTCTTATTATTCATACATACATCTGCTCTATTAACACGTGTTTATTTCAACGCTTGCGACCTCGACTCCATTCCAATTTATTTTCCATTTTGACTGAACGGTATATTTATTTAATCCGTGTTGTATAATTATTTATCGTCGCCAACTTTAAACTGGCGCCCAACAAGGGACCTTGGTGAATGGAGTCGAAGACGTCTTTCATTTCAGGTATCATTTTATGTTGCATGTGTTATCATTTATTCATTCATTCGGCATGCCAGTGTCGTTTTACCTAGAAGCTGAACCCAGCAGCTTGACTGAGCATGTTTTTTTTAAAATATGACAATTTTCAGCTCAACTTCACTTTTTATTTTATACATTTTTTTCATTAGGTTACATGTAGACTTAGATACCTACATAGAATTGAACATAGACATCAACATGATTGAAGACCCTATAAATAGTTCCTTGTCTATAGATTCAAATTTCTCTGTTTAGGAGTAGTTTAATATAATATTTTAATACTGGTTTACGTTGGGCATCAAAATCGAAATATTATAATAATTTGACATTTTGGCGCCCAGCGCGGAGCCACCCATAATGTAAGTGTTGGGGTGAGTATGTGGTGACTGACGTTGTCCCTCGCAGAGCGCGGTCGCCGCTGCCGGCGCTGGCGCTGCTGCTGCTGTGGGCGTGGCGCCGCGCGCGGCCGCAGCAGCACCGCAAGCACCGCGGCGCGCGGCGCTAGAGCCGCCCTGAGCGCGCGCGCGAGCCGCCTATTTATTCTAGATAGATCTAATGTTAACCAATTGCGGCGGGCGCGGACCGCCTCGACGCCTTAACTTAGCGAGACGCGCGCCCGCCCGCGGCGCCCGACCCGCATGTGATACTGTATATACGGCAGCGGGCCGCCATCCTGTCGATTATATCAAAGTATTTTATCTTCGTTATAGCAATATTATAGTGTTATCGAGTAGCTAGGATCATAGAACGGTGTGCCGCAATCTCGATCGAGTGATGCCTTCTATTATAATAAATGGGTGCATGTAGCGAGTGTGCGCAGATCCGGCGCCCGAAACGCAGCGGGGGCGCTTGCGTGATTTGTTACGATGTGATTCGTAATGAAACATCACTAATATAAGCGTCCGACAAACGAGTAAGCAATAAATCTGTAAGTTTGTAGAGTCATTTAGATTAGAGGTGTTGCATTACATATTGGATTAGACCGCACAAGACTAGCCACTGCGAATTTGAGCGCGAGGCCCTCGGCGCAGAGTGTATGAGTGCGGGTGGGAGGCGAGTGAGTGTGCGGGTGTATGCGGGTCGAGTAGGAGCGTGCGGAGTGTGTAGGAGCGTGTAGGAGTGTGCGGGAGTGTGTAGGAGTGTGCGGGAGTGTGTACGAGTGTGCGGGAGTGTGTAGGAGTGTGCGAGTGCAGGTGTGTGGGAGTGCGGGCGTCGCTCGCGTCACCTTCACACCCACAACTATAATCTTCGAATTCTAAAATTAAGCAATACGTCGATCGCTTCAAATTATTAATACTAGACTTATTAACGGTACTATTTAGCTATTGTTGTGAATATGATGTATAGTGGAGCGGCGCTACGGCGCGGAGGGGCGGGGTGTGGGCGGCGGCCGGGCGGGGGGGCTAGTGCGGGGAACGAGTGTCCCGGGACACGGAACCGTGACCCCGTGACCCCGAGACACGCGTGCTTGAAGTGGACCTCGGGCCTGACCTAGGTCATGGCGGCTCCACGCGGACCCCGCTAAAGTTACGCTAGTAGCGCCGGCCGCTGCCCACGCTCGCGCTTGTTGTACGAAATTTTTCATAATATATTATAGTTTTTTTGTTTGTCTATATAGAAAATGTTTTCATGTATAATTTCAAAGTAACCAAAAATAGGTACCAAATATAGAAAGATGATAATTATGATTGTTTCTTAATTTTCATAAAGCATTTTGATGCTTGCATGTTGTATTGTGTTCAAAAAATTACAATTAAAAAGATTATCCTTGAGATTTTGTTTTATTTTTACATTGACAATCCCTAAGTTGAAAGAACAAGCAACTTTTAGCTTGAAACGGCATAGAGGTCCGCGGAGGTCCGTGTTGATCTATGTTAAACGGAAACAGAAGTAGTATTTAGATACATTGAGTAAGAGTTAGACCGAAATGCTTGCTGCTGACAACTGGAAAGTACAAGTGATCTAGAGGGCATGGGACCATGTAATTAACCGCAAAACCCCGCCACGAAGGCCAGTCAGTAAAGTCTCATTTCGTCCGATGACGTCATGTTCTATGAGACAATTCGTCACTATCCTAAATGGGAATTAAGGATAGGTATTAGTGAAATTGACGAATTAACAAACTGACCAGTTAACGAAAAGTGACTAATTAACGACACTCGAGTAGATAAGTGATTCCTCTCATATGCCTACATCAAACTTGGGATCTTTCCTTCAAATTGTTCAAAATAATAAATAAAATTCCGCATAGGCACTTTTAAATTTAATTATAATACAAAACAAAACAAACAATTGAATATTTTTATAGGCTAAAGAACTTACCTACCTTAATCTATAAGAAAAACACGTCAAAAATAAAAGTTATTACAAACTGCACACAATTTTTAATCCCTATGCACACTTAATTAGAGATCATTATCAGAAATCGTCAACTTAATAATCGCCCGACTTTTCTTTTCCACTCTTTTCCTTTCTATTGTTGAGAAGATATGTAGTTTCAAGTATTAGGCTTGATGAGATTCTGACGATATCTGGAAATTAACCTCACACAATTTGAATTCGGAAACCAATTTGTATGTTCAACGGGTAATAATTTACTTGCATAATAATATTGGCTAAAACGACCACGCAATCTCAAAAACGCAATACGTATAAACTTGATCCGCAAAAGCTTGTAGTCTACACTAGGTAGTAACTTAGGGCAAGTAGGACATCGACCATAGATTGCAAAGAACGATGCATGACGAAATAAAAAGGGTAAACGCTAGAGCACAGAAAAATATAACAGACGACCGTGCAACAAATGTTTCTAACTTTTCCAGGGTTTGGTACGTTGCGTTGTTGAGATGGCGTGGTGTGAGTCCCAAGAAATAGGTGAGTAGGTCTAGGAAGTGGGGTGAGGGTGAGGCAGGGGACGCGCGGGGGGTGCCTGTACCAGGGACAGCAGCGCGGGAGCCGGGGCGCCGCCCCCCGCGTGGAGACAAGCCACGCGGAGCGCTGTCGCCGTCTTCAGGGCTCGCAGCTCGCCGCGCTCGATCACGCCTGATACTAGTGAGTAGGCCGTCGCGAATAGGGTCACAGCCTGCAACGATTTTTTTTAAAATTCATACTTTTGTAATAATATTTATAAGTTTCTTTGAGGTCTGGGTAGTTTATATTGCGATGTATGTACCACTGACTACCCCAATTGGAATATCATCACCAGCCCATTAACGTCCCCACTACTGGGGCACGGGTCTTCCCTATGTATGGATAGGGAGATCGGGCCTTAAACCACCACGCGGTCCAAGTGCTAATTGGTGGTTATTAACGACTGCTAATGCAGCCGGGACCAACGGCTTAACGTGCCTTCCGAAGCACGGAGGAGCTCGAAATGAAAACTTTTTTTGTTTTTGTGGTCACCCATCCTATGACCGGCCTTTGCGAAAGTTGCTTAACTTCAACAATCGCAGACCGAGCGCGATTACCGCTGCGCCACCGAGCTCCTTATTGGAATATAGTCGTGATTATTAACAAGCACCGTTAAACCCGAGTAGGCTTGTGTCGATACTAGAGAATAGTTATTAAAATAATAACAACATATAAGTAGCCTATACGTTCCACTATTGAGCACAAGCCTCATCAAACGAAGAAGCTATCGAGCATACTCCACCACGCTTTTCTACTGCGGGTAGGTGGAGGTGTTAGGGTTAGTAGCCCGAGACTGACTGATTAACGTTCCCTCCGAACAGCACAGAAGCATCTTACTTTAGAACAATCGGGTGATTCAGCCTGTAATGTCCTAGCCAACCAAAGGACAGTCTCACAAAGTGATTTGGACAATGTCCCCATCGGAAATTGAATCCGGGTTCTCTGAATCGTGAGCCCAAAGCTCAACTACTGGACCTCGGCAGCCTTTACTTGAAATCAAGGTAAAAAGTCAACGATACCAGGATGATGATCATGACGGCAGAGAGCACGGACATGGAGTTGGTGAAGTACCGCAGCTCGATCACAGCCGGCCACAGACATCCTGTCGTGTGCACAGGAGTATCGCACGTATCCCGCTGCGAATAATGAACAAAATTGATAACTTTAAAATAGGATTATTACCAGACTTGTACCACTGAGTTATTCTTCTTCTTATCGTGTGGGTTGTGAGGTGGAATACCAGCCTCATCAACCCCGGTGTCAGGGTTATTATTGAGCCGCCAAAGGCCCCTGACATGGCTAACGATTACTCACTTACGTAATAACCGGGACCAACGTCTTAACGTGCCTTCCGAAGCACGGGTCATCTTACTTTCGGACAATCAGGTGATCAGCCTGTAATGTCTTAACCAAACTAGGGATCACAAAGTGATTTTTGGGAGATGTCCCCATCGGGATTCGAACCCGGGGCCTCCAGATCGTGAGCCCTACGCTCAACCACTGGACGACAGAGGCCGTTTATGAGTTATTAATTTATATCGTTTATGAGTTATTAGTTATTAATTTACTGAGTTATTAAGTTTTTACTAAGACAGTTGGCTCGACCATTATAGACAGCGATACGGCTCACCACGTTGGCCTAACAGAAACTTCGGTGAGGTGTGAGTACTTAGCTCATCTTACGACGAATGTACCTCTGAATACAATTGGGATATAGTTGTGAGCTTACGTACATTGCTTTCAGTTTATACACAACTTACTAAGAATGGGCTGATACGATTATCATATTCCTTTTCTTCTTTCCTGTCGGTTATGAAATCAATCAGCGACCTCGTCAACCCTCGAGTAAGGGTTACCCACTACTATTAAGTCAGCCCATTAACGTCCCCACTGCTGGGGCACGGGCCTTCCCTATGGATGGATAAGGAGAACGGGCCTTAAACCATGGCGCGGGCCCAGTGCGGATTGATGGTTATTAACGACTGCTAATGCAGCCGGGACCAACGGCTTAACGGCTTAGTGGTTGTACAAGTCACTACTACTTGGAGACTATTGGGTTGCTATTTATATATTGGATTTTCACATTCCTAGAACTACTATCTAAGCCATAACCCTCAAAAAAGAAAGTGTATAGTGACTGTATCGGTATCGGGAAGCTGCAAGTGGGTATTTGCTTTCGCGAGCTGATTGGCAGCCTCTACGGCTAGAGAAGAAGTTAAGCAAAAATAAAAAGAGAGAAAAAAGAGAAAGAGAAGTTAAGAAAGAAGTTCTAGTAAGGAAGTTGTTGGATGTGACCTGGCAGTGGCGTGTACTCACTTTCCCCTGGCCCCAGCGGTTGCAGCAGGCAGCCGGCAGCGTGCGCCGGTACTTGTACCAGTCGCTGGCGGACTGCACGCCACAGCACCGTAACTGGCGTGCAAAATACAAACATTAAGTACTCCAAAAATCCTTTTCCTTTATGTCCATTGCATTCTTTCCAAGGTTTGGGGCCTGATGACTTGTGTGACTTGTAGTCAGTACAAGGGAAATCCCTTTACAAGCACCAGCTCCCTTAATATACTTGTATTGTACAGTCATGAGCAATAAAATGTACCCACTTTAGGACTCTGTCGCACTAACATATTTGTCATTTAGTGAGACTTAAAGTTCAATTTGTCAAAAAAGTTAATGTGACATGGTACCAAAGTGTATACATATTAATGCTCGTGACCTTACTTATCGCAACGTTAACGTACTTACGAAGAAAATAATTTTGAGTTGTGTCGAGAAATAAACCTTTTTTTTTACATGAATTAACGTCTGATCTGATGGCATTAACTACTTGGCAGTTAATTGAGTTACTTCAAGCTGACAGTCAGCGCTTACTTCAAGCTGCATGGAAGCGAAGGCGTTGCGCACGGCGGGCTCGTACTGCGCGCGCGCTATGGCGCGGTGCATGCTGGCGTTCAACAGCGCCGGCTCGTGGTAGACACGCGACAGCGCTGCCAGCGAGCCCTGTCCACTCGACAGCATCAGCATCGCCGTCGCCGTCAGGAACATCAGCTGGAAAACAATAAAATCTTTAAGTTTTGATAAGTACATAAATATGATAACGACCCCGCCGGTGTGGTCCAAGAATTCCCTCATTCAGCGCATATCGCTATCGGCCCACCAAGGTCGATTCATGCTTTCAAATATTTAAACCCAGACGACGCCCTGAACCTACGTTCGCGTAACTGGGCCACATCGAAGAAATTCTTGCTTGAAGCTTGAATTGTGACGTGTCTTTCTTAGCTCCCATGTTTTCTTAAATTTTTGCGCTCCCAATTTGTCCAGCCCAAAATGTCATCTGACGTTAACTCACAATAAGTTACGCCAAAAAAAAAGAAAACTCAAATACGAGTCAGCAGACGAGCAGGCATCAGGCACAGAATGGCGCCGGCCGTGAATTGCATACAGGCAGAGGTTGAGGGAAGCTGCATGTAAATACTTACAGTAGCGAGCAGCGACAGCGCGCGCGGGTGGTGCGGCACGAGAGTCGCGAGCCAGCAGGCGGGCAGGCACAGCATGGCGCCGGCCACGAACTGCACGCCTGCTCCCAGCTCCGCGCCCAGCTCCGACGCCCAGAAGTGGTACGACATCCGCAGCACAGACCATCCCGCCGATCCGCCCAGGATTGCTCCGCCGCTCTGCAGAGCGAAAAATTCAAATAAAACCCCTTTATTTTCTATGTAAGTTACGCCGTTCGTCCCGGCTACTAATTTATTTACCTGTTTGAAAATACCGCAATTAAGAACTTGCAGCTTCTAAATGTTATTCCTTTATCCCCAATTTTAGTTGTCCAGAACTCCATTTCCCATGTGCAACATCAAACATCAGACATGTGCAACCTTTTTGAGCTATGCTGTGTATGCTTAGGGTTCTTATTATAGAAAGATGCCGCGGAAGCATAAACGGTGGGATCGAAATATGCACAAAATGATTATATTATAAGAGGCAACGATGGTATTATAAAAGTTTCCACATCATTCATTGCTTCTCTGGTACCGCGCAACCACAACTTGCGCTTAAGATACAGCTATGACCTGCTGGTAAATCGATATAGCGGTTCAGCCAGAAATATTTTGGTCTGGCCGTTCCAAATACGCCTACGTGAGTTAACAGGCGACATGCGGACTCGTGCAATTTAGTGTTGTTTCTATGATCTGTGTGTGTACGAATAGAGAGCAGAAAGAAAGATTCCACCTACTTTACAAACCATGCAAACTTACCAGCAACAGGCCGGCACACACAAATAAAACTAAACCACTGTTACGCATGATTATACGATGTTTTTTTTACAATATATACTTTTTTCTACTCCTCTACTTTAATCTGGCATTTAAATAACCAAAAAGTCTAATATAAGTACATACATAATTAAACTCTTTGAAAAAGTGTACGCTCTATGGCCTATAAAAGCATTGTTTACAAAGTGTAACTGTACTATAATGTCGCCAAAAAAGCATTGTTGTTGTTTTTTTTTTTTTTGACCTGGAAACTGGCACCTTTACTTTGTTTGGTGCCATAGATATACTATAAAAAAAAAGTATACATTTGCCGCCATTTACCCGCGCGTTGGAAAATAAATTGGAAAATTTTGGTTTCATTTAAAATTACGTCGTCGTAGAAAAAGTATTGTATGCAACGTTGTATAACTAGGTCAAAAAATGCTCGTGGCGTCTCTTATTGCGATGTTCGCCAAGGCTCACATCGCAACTCACGCCACTCGCATTTTTTGACCCTTCTTATACAACTGTTGCATAAAATACTATTATCAGAAGCTATATTAAATAAATAAAATAATTTTGTTAACTTTCCACATTACGACGTCGGACGTCAATCGGTCGATTTGAAAGGAATTTAAATATGGATGCTTATTTCGCGCGTTTTTCTTAATTTTTCATTATAAACTGGACAGAGGTTTATCAATTATTATAAAAAAGACTGACAGTAATCAGCCTATTTTATAAATGTGGATTTAGGCTATAAACGTCGCCGTGATATTGGCGCACATTATGTTGTGAAAGAAA
This sequence comes from Pectinophora gossypiella, assembly GCF_024362695.1. Lineage (NCBI taxonomy): Eukaryota > Metazoa > Arthropoda > Insecta > Lepidoptera > Gelechiidae > Pectinophora > Pectinophora gossypiella. The sequence goes on from NC_065407.1 coordinate 15,729,132, forward strand.
GTAAGTACTTTTAAGAAGAAATAATTTGTTTAAAGATGTTTATCGGCGCTATGATGATATTCGAAGCAACAAAGACATCTCTCTGTAATATGACTTAAGTACTAACTTTAAAAAACTTACTTATATGTTTGTTGGCTTTTAAAATACTTATATTAAGTAGGTACCTATTTGATATAAGTCGATAAAGCCGATATAAATGAAAATTCGCTCAAATAAGCTTATAAGCTGCGCCTATTGCAAAATAGGCTGCGAACGTCCATAAGTTAAAGAAGTATCAACACATAGAAACATATTCTCTCAGCATTTTTCTGTCAAATAAAATAATGTGAAGAAGTATGTCAACGAGTGTTTTTATTTAGATTTTATATCTATCTCTACAATTACTTACTAGTTGTAAAATTAAATTTGAAGTTGCATTTAACCCCATTTTGTGGCTATTCCCCAATACATTGCAAACTACACACTATTTGAATAAATTGCAAACAGAAATGTAAGTATACATAGGTTATCTAGTGCTATTATAAAGAGTACTCAGTTTAAGTATTCCTTGCATTACATTCAATTATGAGCCGGGGGACCTTTGATGGCTCAATAATAAACCAACAAATGAGGTGTGATCAGTCCTGAACTTCACAAATCACTCTGTGGAAGGAGAACACCCAAGTTCGACAATACTTGCTAGGCTTTAAAACAAACGACCGTCTGGGCTAAAAGACAGCCTAGTGCCAATAACTTCTGATTTTGAATAACTAGCGTCTTACGTCTCTATCGATAAAAGACTGACAGAACATAAACATTTTGATTCTTTCCAGCATTAGTTAATGCTGTGCATTTGCGGCAAACCTACAATAAGTCAGACCAAAAAGAACTAGATTCCATCCACTATTCTACCTCATACTCAAAATCAAATTCAAATTCAAAAATATCTTTATTCAGTAGGTAACATAGTTACACTTTGAATCGTCAATTTTACATAACGAACGTCTTATCCGCCTAAAACTACTGCAGCTTCTCACAACCTGTATACTCGTCAGCATGCAACGATGTAACAAAGTTTCTTTTCAATTCTATATAATTACCCCAAGTGCATACATAATGTCCCGTAACAAAAGTATTTTTAAACTTAAAGTTTTCTTATGATGTAGCAGTGAGCCATGCACCCGCTGAGCACGCGTCGCTGCGACCACCTGCTCGAGCACCCGCTGCTGGCCACGCCGCCGCCGGAGCCCGAGAAGCCGCGGCCACCGCGCGTGCGCAAGCCACGAGTCTTCAAACTTGTTAGTATTGAACTATTGACATAGGTTTCTGCCTATTTTGTAACTTGTAGACACCTGCAGGGCTAACGTGCGCAACGTGACAAAAATATCGATCGATTAAATAAATTTTGTCGAAATCGATAAGTTTGTTTTTTCCCTAACGCGTGATTTCTTTCGTATTTTGACAGATCGATATTTGGGTTCACATATTAGCACCAATCGACAAAACGACTTAATTATATCATCAGAATCGATAAAATAACCGTGACAAAATCTTATCGTGATGCGCATGTTAGCCCTACTGAACAGCAAGATAAGACAAAATGATGAATTATTAATATCTAGTTCATTTATTCAACGTAAATTATAGGAGATACTTACCACTAAACTTGCCGAAGGTATTATGTACTTAAATACTTAAGTAGGTAGGTACTTACTTGAATAAAAAAACAATTTACGAAAAACTGAAGACCCGATAACATTCCACATCCGAAAAGAAAAGAGTAAAAAAAAAGCTGTAAGGGCCAATGTCCTTTTAAAGACCAATCTCCATTGTTATAGGTAATTACCAGGAATACAGAACTATTGAGAAATGTGAAATATAAATTTACTAATTGCGTTACTTTCTTCGCAGCTACCAAGATTTCCGCTGCTCACTAAAGAATTCTACGCACTATGGTGCAATCACCAGAAAGAGGTAACAAAGAACTTGAACTTACTCAACACTTTCGCTTCGAGTTCAGTAGCTGTAACATGCTGCTCACTCATCGTGAAGGTAGCCAACTCAGCTCTCAACTCAACACTGTGGTCTTGTGGTACACTGGGTTGCTTCTCAAACCGGGAGCGCCCGTTCGAACCCCGGTACTGGACTTGCACCAATGAGTTATTAATTTATCTTAAGTGCAGCTTTCAATAACACAGTTGGCTCAACCATTAAAGACAGCGATGCGGCTCACCGCCTATCACGGTGGTCTAACAGAAAGCTAAGTGAGGTGTAGGTACCTCTGACTACCCCAATTGGGATGTACTTGTGAGCTTATGTTATGTTATGTAAAATGACGACAACATGACACCGTAGTACCTATGATGTGCAAGTAAGTAAGTAAAATGTTTATTTTTCATTTTAAAATACAGAAAATATTGGTACTTAAAATAAAAACCCTACAAAACCATTTCCTCGGTTTGTCTGTGGGAGTGGAGTTCGCTTAATGTTATTATGTTTTAAAATAATATACTTACAGTTGACTTATAGCTGAGCGATCTTTTGCAGAAGATGTTTAAATAAAGATTTACTGAAATTATTTATGTTGCACTCCTGACGTATGTCGACCGGCAGCATGTTGTACAGAAGATACACTTTTCTACACTTTCTACACTTTTCAATAAACCCGGGTCTGCACATCAACATTAACAACAACAAAATCAACGTGAGCATATCCAATCTATGACGTGTAGTCTACATCTATGTTTCTTATAAATGTCTTTTTACAACAGCTCACAAAAGTTCGTACCGTCAACAGCTCCAAATGGCGCGTCCGAAGGTAGACGCGGCGCCACCGGAGCTGTTCCCAGAACTGTACCTAAAGCCCCGTCGGCTGGATTACTACGCCAAGATGCTCGAGGAGAACATGAAGGTCAACAAAGAACTGCTGAAACGGATCAACCACATACAGAGAACTGGGGTACGTTGACGTAGGGCATTAGTAAGTTCTCACTTATTACACTATGTGTGGGTGTTAGTGACACCTACGAAGTGACACCGTAACGAATACTGAGAGAGATGATTCAGACCATGATTCTGAGTTGATATCAAGTGGAATTCCCTGTCGGAAAATTTATGATTTTTTTTATGTTTTTTTTAATTATTTTTCCGTTCCATACTTTTTAAGTGTATTCCGTCAGGGTAGTACTATAATTTATTCTGTGGTCAGGGGTACGTGGACTGCTGGCAGCAGGAGCCCAGCAGCAAGTACAACCGGCTGCTATGCAAGCAGCGGCAGAACCTCCTCAACGAGATCAGACTCAAGAACCTCATGCTCTACAAGCGGCTGCTCATTGCGGTCAGATATCACATAGAAAAATACATTAAACATAAATAGACTATATACGTTCCAATGCTAGGCAAGTTGGCTCCATCCATCATAGACGGCGATACGCCACCACCTATCGCGTTGGTCTACCAGAAAGCTCGGTTAAGCGTGGGTACTTACTCAGTTCGTATTGCAATGGATGCATCTCTGACTATCGCAATTGTCATGCTGGGCACAGGCCTCTTCTCAATCGATCGGAGGGGGTATGGATTCCACCACGCTGCTCCAGTGCGGGATGGCGGAGATGTCTTGGGCAAGTAGCCCAGAAAGAGGTACATTTATTAATTAACTTAGATGGATTAAATAAAAGTTCAGCATATCAGCTTTCAACAATAGCAAATATTTTGACTTACAGTATTCAAAGCTGGAGAGGAGAAGTGGCCCGTCAGCTCGCGACAGCAATTTCAGTGCTTGTCAACCTGTTTCAGTGCTTACCGATCTCACTCGGTCGCTTGCCTCAAACATTTAAGTTTCAAACACTGGATTCATATTAGTACCCATTTATATTCTTCAGAAATCAGAGCAACCAGCCACAGCCGTGTTAAACGAGATGTGGAAAGACACCAAGCACAAACTCATATTGGGAGCTGCGTAAGTTCTTAAACCTTTCATTGACATTTGACCTGGTTGCATGTCTGCATGAAGATTATGATATTAATTTTGATAATATTACAGACAACCCTTTATCCTGTTTAAAACCGGGTCTCTAGACAAGGACATCAAAGACCCTGCTATGGACAAGCCTCCTAACGCCTATCGGCCCAGGTAATTATATTTTAAAATATATCTAAGTATCTGTCTACTCAGCCTGTATCCACCCACAGCTGGGTATAGGCCTCCTCTCATTCACGCCATCCTAAAATACTACACACTACTACTGTACTGTACTGTACTACTACTGTTTATACTTAAACAGTTAAATGGTAGAGTAAGCTATGCAACCTAAGTATGACTGTAAATACATACACATAAACTCACGCGCGTATTTCCAAATCGGGTGGTCCAAGACACTTGCAGCCACGGTTCATACGAAGCCCTAAAATGGATATGATGGAGATTATGGTGACAAGGGATCCGCACATTGTCCATAAAATCCCTGATTCTGAACGAGCTGAACTGCTCGTTCAAGGATGCTACTGCACGTGTTCTGTATTTTTAATTCCCTTCCAGTAGTTCCAGTCCAGCAGTCAAGCAAGTGTGGCTATGGATTGTCACTTACCACTGTCAATACGGGCGGTAGAAGCCGACTTAGAATATACATTGTATGTAGCTAGACGATTCATGAGTGTGCTTCCTGAGTGCCGAGGTGCCATGTCTTGCATGTTTAGAAAGTACATGTATCATCGTGCTATAAAGTGGCACAAGCCAAGCTTTGCCAAAATGTACGGGTTAACTCTAACGCTCACTAGAGGTTGCTGGTTTGGTTAGGACATTGCAGGCTGAATGGGAAGGCACGTTAAGCTGTTGGTCCTAGTTACTACTTACTGATGTAAGTACATCAGTGTCGTTATATCAGTCATGTCAGGTTCCTATGGCGGTTCAATAATAACCCTGACACCAGAGTTGATGAGGTTGGTAACCTCACAACCCAAACGATAGAAGTAGAAGATCTATCATCTTACTATCTAGCTGGTAATCCAACTCTACTCCGTACACAAACCCGTGACAATCTTCAACAATCCACAGAGTAACATTAACAGTGTATGTGCGAGGCGGATCGAAGATCGGGAAGGTGGTAGCAGAGTTGTTCACGGACATCGCGCCCAAAACGTGCCATCTGTTCATGTCGCTCATCAAAGGTGACCCACACGGGTACGCCTACACCGGCACCAGGATCTTCAGGTCACTTGCTTACTTATATCTATTTTGAATAACAATTTCTGAATGTTCACCTCCGCTTATTCCGTCCATACCAACGAGTCCATCTTGTCCTGCCAAGTGGTTTTAAAGCAGAATGCGACAAGTCCAAGGCATCTCTAGAGTTGTTCAGTTTACAGCTTGAAGCTTTGACAGGAAGCTTCCGCTTTTTTTTTCAAAGTGACTGTCTGACCTTCCAAACCGCGAAGGGAAAACCAGCCCAATACAGTTTAGGTCACATAATCGTCGCTGACGTATTTGAAAATTTTGGCGAATCTTGATTTGCACCTTATGCTATTGTCAATAAAAAAAAAAAATAGCAAAAAATTACATATACTTACGTCAGTTCTTGGGAATGTGGGGTTCCTCGCAATATTTTCCTTCACAACAACTCACAAAATAAAATCCATGCATTATAAACCATGTTTGTCCAGGATCGTGCCAGAGCTATACTGCCGCTGTGGCGACGTCACGAAAGACAACGGTTTCGGCTGCTTCCTTCCTGAGGGCGACTCCGAACCCATAGGCGCCGAGAACTTTAACCTGCGGCACACTATACCAGGTGAATCATCATCACCCTAAAGGCGGAAATACACACACCTGAACCTAAACTTGCATTCCAGCTCCTGGCACGCATGGTGGATAAAAACCAGCCACTAGACAAATACGATGCGATTATTGGTCGAAGCCAACCATTGGCTAACGTTCCGGAGATCCCAGGTTCGAATCCCGGTAGAGACATATCACAAAAAACACTTTGTCTCCAGTTTCATTAGGACGTTACAGGCTGATCCCGACCCGATTGTCCGTAAGTAAGATCCGTGCTTCGGAAGGCATGTTAAGCCGTTGGTCCCGTTTACTACTTAATGATGTAAACGTTACACAAATGAACGTTCGTTGTGTTGATGTGATGTAGTCGTTACATGAACTATATCAGGTACCTTTAGCGGCTCAATAGTAACCCTGACACCAGGGTTGATGAGGTTGGTAATCCATCTCACAACTCACACGATAGAAGAAGAATAGACGATAATGCCATACGTGTCCCAACATACATACATAAACTCACGCCTATATTCCACCGGAGTAAGCAGATACTATGAAATTCCATTTGCTTTCCTGCCGCCCCCTTTTGCATTTTCTACGCGCACACGAGAGCTCGTCGAGACGGATGTTCCACAGGTCTTCTAAGGACATGACCAATCCACTGCCATTATCGTGTGCGGATCAGCCTCCACAGATTTTGCCCAGGAAATCTCCACAGTTCTCTAAATGTATCGCAGGATGTTTGTCGATGGTGGTGACGGAAGACAACGAGGTGTGCGGCCAGTTCAACATCATCTTCAAGCCGCTGCCACAGTTTGATGGCATACACGTCGTCTTTGGAAGAGTAAGTACATAAGTTCACGCCTATTTTACTTCCTAGTTGGCACAAATCATGAAATTCATCTACAATAAGACACCTCAAAAATAAAAAAAAATATGCTTGTCGACCCGCATGTCGTTGAAGGCTTTCTCGTCTCTTTCGCGCGGGCGATGTACCATATCTCTATCCTGCTTTCATTATAATCATGCTATGTTAGATAGGGTACTTAGAGAACGATTTCCATTTAGATGGTACGTAACTCCATCATTTGGGTACCTACAGAGTTACGGCAGTTTTTAGTCTACACTACAACCATCCCCCAAATCAACCGGAGGGGGTATGAAGAATACTCCACCACGCTGCACCACTGCGGGTTGGAGAGCTTAACGTGCCCTCCGAAGCACGGAATCATCTTACTTTTTCGGAGAATTAGGTGATTTAAGCCTGCAATGTCTTTACCAAACAAAGGAAGGACTTCGAAAATCGAGCCCGGACCTCCAGATCGTGAGCCTAACGCTCTAACCACTAGACCACAGAGGCTGTTAAGCATATAAATACCTAATATAATTTCGATAAGAAGGTAGGTGATTTTGTCAAATTTTACATGACCGCTAAAATAGGTTACCGATTACGCCGTATTTGTACCCGAACCCTTGTTGGCAGATCACCCAGGGTCCAGCGCAGTTCCTGGAGCGCATCAGCGCGCTAGGCCTCCCGCTGGGGTCGCCATGCACCGACGTGATTCTCAGCTCATGCGGGTGGTACTCCCGCTCCGGCGCCTACCACGACGGTCTACCCAACACTATCAAGTTCCCTCCACGACGTGTGCAAAAATAGAGCCTCATAGGATAACTTTTTGTCAATGGAATCATTATATTGTCTATCAGGCCCTTATTTAGTCAACACTTTTTTTTTCATAAACTGCCTCAATATAATTGTTGATACATTGTTGTTATTGGTTAATGTATTATACAATGAATTGATTTTCTGGGCCCCAAACTAGGTACACCTGTGTTTTGGGGGTCAGTGAGTCTGGCATAGTCTTATCACAATTAAAAACCAAAAATAACAATTCCATTACGCAGTACACCTATAAAAACTGATTAACGTGTGGTAGGTATGTGAGTGTTTATAGTTTGTGTGTGTGTTTCAACTCACCCAAAAACGAAAAATGAATTTTTCGTACGTTTTTACTCTACTGTTCTTTATACAAATTGTGTACTTACTTAATTTTACAATGTTATGAAATACTTATACTGGGTGTTAGTGACATCGTAACGAATACTGAGGGGATTGATTCAGACCATGATTCTGAGTTAAAATCAAGTGGAATTTTCCGTCGCAAAATTCATGATTGTTTTTTTAGTTTTTTAAATTATTTTCAATTCTATACTTTTGCGATGGAAAATTCCACTTGATATTAACTCAGAATAATCAGATGAATCATCCCTCTCAGTATTCGTTACGATGTCACTTACACCCCATACAAGTAGCCATACAAGTAGGTATGGGTGTTAGTGACACTGTAACGCATACTGAAGGGGATGATTCAGACCATGATTCTGAGTCGATATCAAGTGGAATTTCCTGTCGGAGAAGTCATGAAAATTTTAGAGATTATTTAAATTATTTTCCGTTCCATACTTTTGCGACGGAAAATTCCATATCAACTCAGAATTATGGCCTGAATCATCCCTCAAAGTTTTCGTTACGATGTCACTAACACCCTGTATACTATATTATGTTTTTCCCATAATTAATTTAGAATCTGTAGTAGGCATAAAAACTCCCAGCTCAGACTCTGAACCACTAAATTCGACTTCGAATTTGAATGCATGGTCATAGATAATTGATATCACGTGGTTTGCAAGAGAGGATATTTGCAAGATTAGGGGCCGTGGTAGCCCATTTGGTAGAATGCTTGCCTCGCTCTCTCGACTTCAACAGGTCTCAGGTTCAATGAATGTCGAATTTGTTTTCGAATTCATGTTTGGATCGTAAATGATTATCAGCGGTGAAAGAAAACATCGTGAGGTAACCCACATTCCTGAGAAATGCGTTTTCGGAGGTATGTGATCTAATCTGTATTAGGCTGGTTTTCCCTTCGCGGGTTGGAAGGTCGGACGGGCAGTCGCTTCTGTAAAAACCGGACCTGTCAAATCTTTAGGTTAGATAAGCGGACCCTGTGAAAAACGGGATAATGCTAGGGAGATGATGATGAGTAGGTATAAATAAAAAAAACGGCTCAGGCTCTCAACGACTTTTGTGTAACGAATCATGGCTGGAGTGGGTGTTTAATTGGTACAGTCATGAGCGATATAATGTACCCACATTAGGACTCTGTCACACTAACATATTTGACATTTAGTGAGACTTACAGTTCAATTTGTCAAAAAAGTTAATGTGACATGGTACCAAAGTGTATACATATTAATGCTCGTGACCGTACTATACACCTCCGTCTACCCCATCAGGGATACAGGCGTGACGCTATGTTATCTTTAAAAGGTATTTGGGTAAAAAAATGGAGAAGGTACACCGATATAGATTTTTATTTGAAATTTAAAAAATAAATTAATCAGAAAGCACACAGACACAAGCGAACCCAGTCAACAAGCGTGTGTAACAGTCACGAAACTAGTCACCGGCGGTCACGTGACTGTGACGTCACTCTATCTTCACAAACAGCCCGCACGAGAATATCAACGCCAGTAACTGGAAATAAATGAAATATTTAATTAGTAAACACCAGAAACACATATTACGTAATGTTTGTCGAGGCGTTTCACATACATAGAGCAACACGGACCTCCGCGGACCGGAGGGGAGTAGGCATTAGTTGTTAATACAATATTTTCTGCGACTTTTCGCGGGGGGAAGGTGTAACACGTCACATTATACTTGTACCTCTCTCTCTCTTTTTATTTAAGAGCTGTGCTCTTGTCGGTGGAGTAATCGCCGTTACTCCACAGATAGGGCGTGTAGAACGGTGGTTGCCCCAATCGCCTTCCGTTGATGTTCTAGCTCGAGCCCTACCAGAATCCATTTCCTCGGCCTCAAACCAGTACTGATACCGCTGCTGCTCGGCATCAGGGGTGCGCTTTTGAAGTAGCGGCGCCTACTCGCTACGTCACAAGATCGTCATAGAACCTAAGTAGCTTTTTATAGGTTAGCCCGTCCCAATGAGCTACCCACTACGTTCTGCTAATCCTGTCGCTGTTTGTTTGGTCATATCTGATGGCTGTTCTACTATCCGCCACCCGTGAACCCCGTAGATGGCCTACAGCTCAGCCTACTACCTACTTACTTGTACCAGTGGTCGATAAAAGCTATTTGCAGCAAAAAACCGAACATTACGGCATTTTTCAAGGACGAAGATTCAGTCTAGCGCGCAGGCCGACTGCAAGTAGTTTTGATACAACTAGCTGTCCTGCGGCATATGGCTACTCTCTCCCAGCACTTGCTCTATGTTCACATATCGCCGTCTTATAGTCAAAACCACGTCAAGCGCCTTTCATTTTTCAAACATTCTTGTGGAGGATAAAGTCAATTGAACCCACCATAATGAGCGCGACGATGATGGCGACGACGCCGATGTAGACGGCATCCTCTCTTAGGAAGTCGATGGTCTTGCTGAGGCAGCCCTCCGTGTACATGGTAGTGGGGTTCGGCGACGACCGGCAGTCCAAGCGCTGTTGAAAAAAAAAACAAAATTGAATATATTTATATAATCTAGCAAGTCAACTCGGCAACAAGTCACGACGTCACGTATTTTTCTCAGCCTCAGTTGGATACATTATCATCTCCCTAGCGTTATCATCTGAAAATTTGACAAAAGGAGACAGAAGCGATTGCCTGTGTGACCTTCCAACCCGCGATGGGAAAGCCAGCCCAATACACACATCTCCAAACGTATGTGTATGTACAGAATGTTAGTGACATCGTAACGAAAACTTTGAGGGGTGATTGGGACCACGATTCTGAGTTGATATCAAGTGGAATTTTTCGCCGCAAAAGTATGGGACTGAATATAATTAAAAAAAAAACAATAAAATTTTCATGAATTTTCCGACAGAAAATTCCACTTGATATCAACTCAGAATCGTGGTCTGAATCATCCCCCTTAGTTTTCGTTACGACGTCACTAACACCCTGTATGTATGTGGTCATTGACATACCTCCGAAACGCTTGCATTCAGTTGGATATATTAACATAAATTTATCCGCCATACCTGTCCATGATACACTTCCTTGCAGCAGCTCTCAGGCACGTTATCATTCCAGTCCTTGTAACTCCTCACTCCGCAGCACTGCAGGTACGTCTGCGTGTCGTCCCAGGCGCGCGTGTACTCCTGCCTGGTCCCGTAGTACGGCACCGCCGCGTACATCTCCCGGTCGAGGGTCGTCAGAACCTTCTCGCGGAACACGAACTGAAGGATCCCGCCCACCAGCATCACCACGAAGATTATGAATACCAGGATGTAGTACTGAAAATAGAACAAAGAGAAAGGAATTAAAAATCAGCAGTAACTGTCAGTACTATTCAGAGGCGGAGGGCAGGAGTTCTAGTATTTCCAGCCAAGTAGGTAATTAATGCCACTTGCGGCAAATCTACAATAAGCCACGTAAAAAAAAATCAACGAACTTAGGCTATAAATTCAACTGGCTAGTTAAATATACCTAAGTGTACGACGTACCGTGAGCAGCATGCACTTGACCTCCTTAGCGGCGCCGCAGCAGCCGAGCAGGGAGAGCAGCATGATGGCCGCCCCCATGGCGACCACCACCGCCATGGACGCCACGAACATGTTGTTGCTCAACAGCGTCGACGAGAATGACCGCGTGCTCCATACCCACGCGCCCACGCCGAGGACTATGGCTCCGCCGATCTGTAATTACAGTTCATTGTGCTAGCATTCCGGGTTCGATTCTCGATGGGGACATTGTCGAAATCACTTTGTGAGACTGTCCTTTGTTTGGTAAGGACTTTTCAGGCTTGAATCACCTGATTGTCCGAAAAAGTAAGATGATTCCGTGCTTCGGAGGGCACTTTAAGCCGTTGGTTCCGGCTATTAGCCGTAAAAACACCTCCACCAACCCACATTGGAGCAGCGTGGTGGAGTATGCTCCATACCCCCTCCGGTTGATTGAGGGGAGGTCTGTGCCCAGCAATGGAACGTATATAGGCAGTTTATGTATATGTATGTGCTAGCATTTACAAAATAAAAAGTTATTTTTACACATAACATAAGCTGGCGACCCTATTCAAATGGAGTAGTAAGAGGTACATCCATAGTAAGATAATCTAAGTACCCACACCTCACCGAGCTCTTTGTTAGACCAGCGTGATGGTTGTGACCCGTATCGCCGTCTATAATGGTTGAGCCAACTGTGTTAGTGAAAACATAACACATTGGTACAATCAAGTGATTCAAGCCTGAAAAGTCCATACCAAACAAAGGACAGTCTCACAAAGTGATTTCGACAATGTCCCCTTCGGGAATCGAACCCGGACCTCCAGTTCGTGAGCCTAACGCTCTAACCACTAGACCACGGAGGCTGTTAATAAGTTCATTTGAAACCAAAATACTTAAATGTAAATATGAATATAATGACGGAATATATTTGGGTATCGATCGCGTTGATGTCTTTTACACGTAGGAGTTTAACGATGGACCTTAAGATAAAAACTTGGTGAGTCAAACTCAAACTTTTTACAAAAGGTTCTTCACCCTTACTTATTAACAAAAAATACTGCTGACGTCACTTCTGACGATAAGTTCGCAGGTAGAGAGCCCATTCCACCCCTGTAATGTCATTGAGAGGGTAGATATGATCTAAATGAGTTGACCTGCAAACACGGTTGCATGTCGAGGGTACCTCCGACTTGTTCCGAGAACGCTTCGTGTGCGGTCAGCGACCAGTCGCCTTTTTATTGCCCTTCTTTCCCGAGGCCCACCAAAAGAAGAGAAATATACATAGAAAACGACGATGATATTATGCAGATACAATCTTCTTCTTCTATCGTGTGGGTTGTGAGGTGGAATACCAACCCCATCAACCCTAATGTCAGGGTTATTATTGAGCCGCCATAGGCCCCTGGCATGACTCATGTAACGACTACATACTTACATCAGTAAGTAGTAACCGGGACCAACGGCTTAACGTGCCTTCCGAAGCACGGATCATGTTATTTTCGGCAATCAGGTGATCAGCATGTAATGTCGAACCCGGGACCTCCGGATAGAGAGACAACGCTCAACTACTACGGAAGCCGTTTCACCACTCGTAGACTGTAGTAAAAAACGCTGATTGTTTTGCCACTTGCTGAAGTCGCACATAATTCACTTTAAAAGTAGTTAAAAAGATTACAAACGCCTCCGACGATAAGAGATAAACGGATGAATATAACATGATGATGATGATGATTATGCGATCAAGCCGATTTCGGCTACGGCGACTGCTTCAACTCCGACGTTCATGGGCTCGCATGTGGCTTATATAGCCAATCTTATTGGAAAAGATCCTCGCACATAGCGGGCATGTGAGTACACCATTTAAATATGCATAATTGATCGCCGCAGACGGTCGGGCTTTCAATTCATCGCGCTTGGCGTCAAGCTCTAAGCGCCGTCGATGTTCAAATTCATGAACATACTCACATCAGTGAGTAAGCGGGATCAACTTATTTTCTGACCATGGATAATGGACTTGTGTCATAATAAAACTAGGGATCACAATTGATGTCCCCACCAGGATTCGAATTTGATGTGATTGAGAGATTAGAGATTTGTCTCGATTCGATAATTTTGGCTACTCGATGGGACAAAGGGAAGCGCTGAGGGCTCTCACCCGGTAAAGCACTGCTTAGGTTTTTTATTTTTTCCTCTTTATTTTTAAGGAGGGTTTTACCTAAACGCATGACACCCTCATAATAAGGCACCAATAAAATTAAGTAAGAAAATATTGAACACACTTAGTTTTACACTTTTCGGCCCTTGATGACAAAATGCACTAAATTAAATAGAACTTTAGCATCTGCCGATTCTGGAGACGCCGAAATACTATTTACAATACCGACATTGTAATTCCTAGACATACACCTTCTTCATAACGATTCATTCCGATCACACTCCACCGTAATGTGCGTCACATCTTCAATAATACCGCATATGTCACAGTTTGGGCAATTTACCTTGCCCATCATGAATCCGAAGGTATCAGGTTACTCAGGGTATTGTTTAAGAAGGTAATCTCGGAGAGGGGGTCCACGGTCCAGAGTAGGACGATAGCGATAAGCGCCGTAATTTCCCTTCAGTCCAATTTCTGGATACTTATTACTTACTTAAGTACTTTCTTGACACAGTTTATAACCTTTCTAGGCTAAGTACGGGGGCCGTGTAGTCGTGCTTTGTATACGTGTCACAGGCATAAATCACGATATCGCGTCACCTAATTAATTTCATATTCATTGTCCCGAGCTTGCATGCGAGCGAACGCTCAATTATGTAAAATACTATGCAATATATACCTTGTTAATAGCGGTAAAAGGAACATTTCGGTGCAAAAACATTGAATTACTTAAGTATTTAAAGTTTAAAAAACCACCCGGATAAAATTACGCCGTATCAAGGTAGATTAGAATTATGATGATGATGTGTTCAGCCGGTTTCGGCTACGGCGACTGCATCGACTCCGATGTTCCTGTGCTCGTATGTGGCTTAAATAACCAATTTTTATGGCAAAGGATTACAATATTCGAATACTTGCTCTAAATATTCTTATTCTTTGTTTAAGTATATTAATACCTATTAATACTAGTAGTAGCTTAGTGGTAGTTACCTAATTCAAATATGCAAATTCAAATTCAAAAATATCTTTATTCAGTAGGTAACATAGTTACACTTTGAATCGTCAATTTTTACATAACGAACGTCTCATCCGCCTAAAACTACTGCAGCTTCTCACAACCTGTATAGCCGGGGAAAAGAAGCTGCAAGAAAAACCTCGGCACAGGGCCCTAGACGTTCTTTTAAAAAAAATAAAAATAAACATAAAATATTGATATACAATTGAGTAATTTAGCTGCCTAATATCAGTTCTCAGACAGTTAATCCCATGCATTCATATCTTCTAAATAATCACTAACTTTATAATAACCTTTTTTGTAAAGTTTTTGTTTAACTACTTTCTTAAAGCAGTTGAAAGGCAAATTCTGAATGTCAATGGGAATCTTATTGTAAAAACGTATACATTGCCCCTTAAAAGATTTAGTAATCTTATGTAATCGACTGACTTGTAAAGCAAGTTTATTTTTATTCCGGGTATTAACAATGTGCCGATCGCTATTTTTTGCAAATAATCCTATATGTTTTTTTACATATATTAAGTTTTCAAAGATATATTGTGATGCCATAGTTAAAATATTAATTTCTTTAAATTTATTTCTAAGTGACATCTTGGGTCCCAATTTGTAAATCGCCCGAATGGCCCGCTTTTGCAGAACAAACATATGTCACAGATATTAGAAAATGTATTATATGATTCTTAGTATGCTGCTACGAAAGTTTTACGGCGCATTGACGCTTCTACACTGACCATTGTAATGTCGCGAAATAATAAATAAATAGATGTAAAAGCCCACCAACCCGCGTTGGAGCAGCGTGGAGGAGTATGCTCCATACCCCCTCCGGTTGATTGCGGAGAGACCTGTTCCCAGCAGTGTGACGTAGGCTGTTTACTTAATGTTATGATATAGAAGGCAGTACTTACAAATGTGATGATATTGATGCAGACGAGCGAGTACTTCATGCAGCGCCCGCAGCTGTCCATAGCGCCGCCCATCCCCATAGTGAGTCCCAACCTGAGGAGATAAAAGTAATTGATGTAGGTCTTTATTTATTTATTTATTTATAAACGTACATATAACATTAGAGTGTAACCCAATGCGCTGTATGACGAGAAAAACAATATAAAAACTAATACAACAAAAATAAACAATGAATGAAAAAATAAATAAAAAGAAAAATAAGACTAGGAATGACATGAAAAACACTAAAAATACAATTTCAAACTTAAAAGGTAAACAATCACACAAAAAATAAAAATAATAATGGAAAAAACAAAATAAGTAGTAAATCATTAATAAATCTTCTCGCAAAAAGCCAAACACTCTCTCCATACACTCCACTATCTATCAGCGAATTCTTAATACTATAAAAATAAAACACATTTCTTGAGGTGATGGACAGATAGACGCGCACATGTGACTATTGGACTGCGCAGGGTCAAGTTCACTGGGGACAACTTACAGCTATAGTTAAAGTAAGTAAGTACCTAAGTAAAGTGTTATACGTGAGTAAATGTAATGTCAATGACAGCATAAATTGCTAATTTAAACATTACTTAAGCAGCCACTCAAGCATAGTAATACATTGTTCCGATAACTTTTGTTACCTCTGTCTGTAGATAAGATGTAATAAGTACAACCATAAAGAAAGAAGTAAAGAACTTACAGGAAATTAAATAAAAAGTAAGTTAAGTATTATACAAACATCAATCAATAGAATCTTTACGCGCAGTAAGTTAGGTCTGAAATTAATTGATCACGTCATCCATACTGCGCTCTATAAAACTGAAATTATCGACGCAACTCAAATTCAAATTCAAAAATGTCTTTATTCAATAAGTAACATAGTTACACTTTGAGCCGTCAATTTTTACATAACGCCTCATCCGCCTAAAACTTCTCAAACCGAACAAATTAGTCCGCCAAATTGAAATGGGATTGATCACTTTAACGGCGCGCCGGATGACTTATTGACCAAGATTACCGCCGAGAGATACAGGAGGCGATAAATGCAGGCGCAGCAGACAAATGCGGAATGATACTATGAGATCCATGCACGGTTAGCCGGAAGAAACAAAGGATCTCTATCTTATGTGACTGTCTAGTCGTGGAAGGATTAGATGGAGGCTTTAGTCCATCAGTGGGATATTTATGGTCCATCACTAATTTAAGAGCCACGCTCTTATCGGTGTACTATTCTTCATGCTACTTTTTTAGGGAAAAATAGGGCAGGGGTTTCCTGCCTTCCGCCCCGCAGTACTCCGTCTGACGCGAGTGGGATGGTGCCCAGAGTAGTCTATTTCAAAGCCATACTGGGACTCCTGTCCTCCGCCTCTGATTAGTACTGACAGTTACTGCTGCCCTTTTTCAGGTTCCACGTTACAGTCCCACTACCTACTTAGTATACTTATGGTTAGATTTTATAATTTAAAGGACAGTTGAAAAAAACATTATAATCTAAGTAGGGCATGCGATAAACCAGCCGTACTATTGTTAAGAGCTAGTTAAGTTTCTCGCAACTCTAACTAACTTCTACATAAGTACTTAGGTACCTACTTATAAAATTTATCAGCAAATACCTACTCGCATACTCAGGTGGCAGCTCTGCTAGTAAGTAGACGCAAAATAATTTATTTATTATCTACTTTATTGCTTACTTATGTGTAAGTATATTACTTATAGGTATTTACTTACATTGCGTTGAGACAAACCCATGTCGCGTTTGTTGTTCGACAGAAAAAATCTTTTATTTTTATTTCTTAAATAAAGAAATAAAAATCTTCTGGAAAATACAGGGTATTAGTGACATCGTAACGAATAATCGGATGATTCAGCTATGATTCTGAGTTAAGATCAAATGGAATTTTTCATCTCAAAATTAATTATTTATTTTGTATTTTGTTGTTTTAGAATGGATACTAACTCAGAATAATGAGTTGTATCCCTCTTAATATTTGTTACATGTCACTTACACCCCGTACAGGTACGTACAGGTAACCATACGAATATGTATGGGTATGGATGTTTAGTCACACTCACACCATAAGTTTTAGTGTCTTTTTTCATTATTTTCAGACCCATACTTCAGCGACGGAAAATTCCACTTGATATCAACTCAGAATCATGGCCTGAATCAACCCTCAAAGTCTTCGTTACGATTTCACTAACACTCTGTATCTATCTCAAAAAATCCGCGGAGATCCGTGTTGTTCTATGCGGTACGGTCACGAGCATTAATATGTATAGTGTATGTAGTGCACTTTGGTACCATGTCACATTAACTTTTTTGACAAATTGAACTGTAAGTCTCACTAAATGTCAAATAAAGTGGATACATTATATTGCTCATGACTGTACAACAATGTCAAACGTGATTATCAATTGTCTTCCAGCGACTTACAGTCACGTTATTCTTAATTTGTATCGGGTGAGAGCCCTCAGCACTCCCCATTTGTTCGGCCAAGTACTTAATTAATGTCATCTGCGGCAAATCTACGATAAGTCACGTCAAAAAAGGCACTTTATTTGTCTCAGTGGCAGCTGGTGCTCATCAAATCAAAAATCAATTTATTTCGACAACACATAAAAATGCACAAAAGTGGTAAAGTAATTTACATAACAGTGCATCGAACTGGTGGTGCTTTTTTTTTGACGTGGCTTATTTTAGATTTGCCGCAGATGGCATTAACTACTTTGCCGGACAAATGGGGAGCGCTGAAGGCTCTCATCCGGTACAACGTTTAAGACAACAGGCCTGAGAGTGCTTAGTTGGGCGCGAACCTTGGCTCAGGGCGTCGTCTGAGAGGAAAAAAAATGTAAGAATTAATCGACCCTAGTGGGTCGATAGCGATAAGCGCTGAGTGAGGGAAATCGACCACGCCGGCGGGGTCGGCATCGGGGTCCTGAAGTGTTCGGTGTCGCGAGCTGATTGGCTGTCTCTATGGCTAGAACACTGGTGGTGCACTTTTCTTGCTCACATTAGAAATTGCAATAACACTCCAAGTATGATATGTATAATAAATATTAATATGGTAAGTACTTAATTTAAAAGTAAAGATGAAGGTCACGTAGGTCAGCTGGAAGAAATCTCTTTATTTAGAGATAAGCTTACCTGTAAGTACTGTTTGCTTTGTATGTTCTTGTATTTGTGTTATTGTGAAAGTACAAATAAATAAATGAAGTCATCATCATCAGCCCATTAACGTCCCCACTGCTGGGGCACGGGCCTTCCCTATGGATGGATTGGGAGATCGGGCCTTAAACCATCACGCGGGCCCAGTGCGGATTGATGGTTATTAACGACTGCTAATGCAGCCGGGACCAACGGCTTAACGTGCTTTCCGAAGCACGGATGAACTTTTTTTTTGGTCACCCATCCTATGACCGGCCTTTGCGAAAGTTGCTTAACTTCAACAATCGCAGACCGAGCGCGTTTACCGCTGCGCCACCGAGCTCCCCAAATAAATAAATGAAGTAATATTTTGTAATTTTTATATCTTTATAATTGTATACAGCTTTTTTTAGACGTGACTTATTGTAGATTTGCCGCAGATGGCATTAACTACTTGGCCGGACAAAATTGTATACAGCCGCCACTGCTTCATATTAGCAATAATTACATACAAAAGACATCAACGAGGCGTCCACATTATATTTAAAATATTTGATACGAGTAAAACCAGACCAACTGGTAGGTAACTTGTTGAAACCAACCTATAGAGGCATTTGTATCGGACTATTTTAGAAGTTAACTAACAGGATAGAACAAGAAAATAGATAGGCACGTAAGTTGACCCAATATGGCGCCTCGTAAAAGTGTTAACACAATGATTCAAACATAAATTTAAACTCACAAAGTAATGCACACGTTCTTCGAACAGGGCTATCAAAGATTTTTAACATTTTGTATATTATTAAAATAACCGTCTTGCCGCCAGCGTTATTAGCCGTTGGTCCCGATACTTACTAATGTAAGTTTGTAGTCGTTACATGAGCCATGTCAGGGGCCTTTGGCGGCTTAATAGTAACCCTGACCCCAGGGTTGATGGGGTTGGTAATGCACTTCACAACCCAAACAACAGAAGAGGAGATTAAAATAAACAGTAAGTACTTACAAGAGAAAGTGTGGATGGATTGTGTGAAGAAGGATATGTGTGTGGAATGAGTACTGAGATGACGACTGACAGAAATTAATGGAAGAGGAATACATGTTGTGCCGACCACATTCAGTAAAGGACAAGGGCAGGAGTATGATGAGTAAGAGTACATAAAGTTTTAATTCCGCAATGAAATGTATCTAATATGCAAAAGTCCAATCAGTTTCTTGCAAAGTAATAAATTAACTGGTTGCACTTAAGACCTCGTGGTTACATGTGGTTTCTGTAATAGACCAAAAACAGCTACAAAAATTTATAAATTTTATAATTATGACAACTAATGGTTCATAACTCTGACTTCAATCGGCGTCAGAGGGGTCGTTCGTGACTGGTTTTCAAGTTACCTCACAGATAGGCAACAGTGTATAAAAGTGGGCACGTCAGCTAGCCAAATGCTTCCTCATGTTTTTGGTGTTCCACAAGGTAGTGTCCTGGGACCTACGCTATTCATTATATACATGAACGATCTCTTGAAACTGACCTTACCTAGCACGGAGGTGATTTGCTACGCTGATGATACAGTTATTTTGTTTCGAGGCAACTCCTGGGATGAAACATATAGACTTGCTGAAACGGGTTTGGGAATTGTTGCAAATTGGCTAGATAGGAATTTACTAACACTAAACGTCGCTAAAACAAAATATATAGCTTTCTACAAAACCAAAGCATCAGAGCCGCCATTAAGATCATTACAGCTACACTCAAGCACTTGCCTTCCTTTTCTTCATAGCAATATTGACTTCACATGCAATTGCAAAACAATAATACGAGCCACTACTATCAAATACCTTGGTATTCTGATAGACGAATGCATGTCTTTCAGGCTACAAATCTCAGCACTTGCTTCTCGATTGAGAAAAATGATTTATATAATGAAATCTCTGCGGCATTGTGCCTCGAAGGACATGTTATTAACGGTGTATAAAGCTCTTGCACAATCCTTAATCACATACTGTATCGGGGTTTGGGGTGGGGCGGCTAAAACAATACTTATAGAGGTAGAGCGTGCGCAGAGGGCTATACTCAAGGTGATGTTGCAAAAACCTTTCAGGTTTTCTACTGACTTACTTTACAACGAATGCAAAGTTCTGCGGGTGCGCCAGTTGTTCATGTTAAAGACTGTGGTTGCAAGACACAGAGCTGTTCGCTCCTCACCTGAGTACGAAGCGCTTCTGCAGCGAAGGATTTTTAGAGTTGCAATTCCGACAGTTAAAACTACTTTTGCTAAACGTCACCCACATTATCTTTCCATCTACGTATATAATAAAATTTGCCACAAACTCCCGATTAAATCGATGTCCCTCCGAGAGACCAAAAAAGAAGTTGAGACATGGTTGCTGAGTCAGAACTATGACAAAACGGAGGAATTGATGCCAAATTCATAATTACGGGATCACATAGAAATACACACTCACACACAAACACACACACACACACACACACACACACACACACACACACACACACACACACACACACACACACACACACACACACACACACACACACACACCCACATAGACACTCCTTCTAACTTATAAATACTATATATTATATACATATTATATTTTTTCACATACCAGTTTCTTTTGTACGTTTAAATGTTTCATCTGTTGCTTCTGGATAAGTCCGAACAAAACCAAACAATGTAAATTTTTTCGGGCCCCTGCGATACAGGCTTATGCTTAGTGCAGGGTCCGCTGTGTTATCTGTCTATATGTAGATTTTCTGAAACTACCTCATAAAACCAGTTTTTTGTAACAGATTACTTTTGTAAATCTCTTTTTTTGAAATAAATATTTTTCTATTCTATTTTCTATTCTATAATTTCACCACTGTTTACGAATAATTCGCTGGGCTCAGTGACTGCACTTTTGCTCTTTGATTATGCTTGCCGTATTTCCGATTTATACCGTAAAAGATTTCTGGATATTGGTCAAGCTATGTGTCGGGAATTATAACCTAAATAGAATGTGATTGATGTAAGACGGTGTACCTTTACTTAATAATAATACTTACCTTGAATACCTTTGCTTTGCACCAAGTTAACAAGCTATGGAAAAATATTTATAAGTAGATTAAACACAACCGCACTTCTTGAACTGTTCGTTTTAGGATTATTATTTCGGAACATTTAATCAATCGTAAAAATACTAAGTAAGTAGGTACTTAAGTAGATATATTTTGACAAATAATCTATATAGCTATGCAATGCGGTACGGCTTACCTGAAACTCCTTTTGGTTCGTTTTATCGATGGCTTCTTCGAGTCAAATATTATGTCCTGTTTAGATCCTAGTTTGAATGTCTTCTTCATTTTTCGAAATTATAGTCACAAGTATTTTTTTATAAAGTCAAAATTACTTATATCTGAATACGTATTATTTCATATTATGTCAAGTTACTTCTACTGCAGTGTTTGACGGCGTTAGCTATCCACCCTCAATAAATTTTCATAATGGCCAAATAGCGAGTAGAAAAAAAAGAATAAGTATTTTATGTGTGGTAGGTAAGCAAGTACAGTCATGAGCAATATAATGTACCCACTTTAGGACTCTGTCGCACTAACATGATAACATATTGACATTTAGTGAGACTTACAGTTCAATTTGTCAAAAAAGTTAATGTGACATGGTACCAAAGTGTATATAATGCAATAATGCTCGTGACCGAACCTCTAAGGTACCTAAAAGAATGAATGTTTCTGATTCGCTGCTGTCAACTCCTCATAGGTAAGTACATTAGTATCAAGAAGACGCAGATAACTACGAAGGACTAATGTAACTAGGCACGAAAGTAGGTTTTTGTGATAGGTATGTACAGTCGTGAGCAATATAATGTATCCACTTTAGGACTCTGTCGCACTAACATATTTGACATTTAGTGAGACAATTTGTCAAAAAAGTTAATATGACATGGTACCAAAGTGTATACATATTAATGCTCGTGACCGTACCTAAGCATTAAAATATTTAAATTGAATTGAAGAAATTTGTTTTTGGAACATTATCTGCGATCCATTTAGGCTTCATTGAGGCAACTTGGAAAGATACTTAGCGTGGTATTAGGTAATAAACTAATCTCAGCTTCGAGACCGCACTCAAGATCATGTCAATGTGGCAGTACTTACTCATATAAAACAGAGACTAGAGCATGATCTTGAGGGCAGTCTCAGATGAGATTCGTTTATTAATACCACCCTTAGTAACAGTTTCTTAACAATATCTAAGTATAAGTAGTAGGTATGCGTCTCAAACCGGATCATGCATCAAATAGGTACCATTGAATGTTTTAATGCACTACAATTGAAATTATCAAGACCTTATCCACATTTACAACCCGTGTAACACTTTCGTCAAGACAACAGAGTCTCGACCTCTAAACATGTTTATTTTCACCTCCATACCACCGGTCCTTATGTCATACCTGCGTACTATGTTATGTGTGTCACAGTGTGTGTATGTGTGTCAAGTTTCATGTAGCATTGCACGAGTTATGCGCAGACGCAACTCAAGGTAATGCCAGTAGGTAATCAAGGTCCATCCGATCCCTTCTCTCAAGATGATAGATAATAAGTGAAAGTCGCATTTACAATTCATTAACACTGTTAAAAATTGACCAACAGTTTTAAGAATAATAAGCTCTTAGCATTGACTATTGGCCGTAAATTTTACGTTGAATATCAAAGTTGTTGAGATAAAATATAACAGAACTAATGAATGAGAAAAGGTTTAAAACCTTGCTATTTACCTATTCCTTTATTGGATATGCAAGTGTGAGACCGCGTCCTGTATTCATCAACAAGTCGCCAAGGCAACGTATTAAGTGCACAAACAACTCCGATGCACCTTTGTTTCGCGTTGTTTGGCGCGAACTCGACACTGGTGTAAGTTTGAGTGCACAATACGATACGGTTTCACTTTATCACTCTTACTTATTACGTCACTTGTAGTACGTTCATTGAGTGTTGGGGGCCTGTGTTGGAGTGTTGGAACGCAGCGCGGCAGGTGCGCGACGGTCGAAGCAAGCCTCGAGACTGGTCGTGCCGCCCATGCCGCCTCCCCGCCAACTCGCCTGCTCATATTTTTTGTTGGCATGTTTATGTTCCCAACTGGGTCACTTAAGGTGATGTGATGCGCAATTAGGATTTATATCCGCACGCACCCTAACTCTTCCTTTTATAAATCGAACTGTGTTTTAGTGTTTATATAGTGATGCCAATAAAGATTGCTAGTTTATCTCCTATTATAAAGCGTAGAATAAAAATTATACTATGTATGATTCTGTGCTTCGAAGAGCACGTTAAGCCGTTGGTCTCGTAAAAAACGTCCGCCATCCTGCAGTAGAGCAGCGTAGTGGAGTATGCGCCATACCCTATGTACTAGGGAACGCAATCCCGATCGCGGGATCTCGTCTAATTTTTCGGGATCAATCCCGAAGCATAATATGGCGAGATCCCATTCGAGATTCACGGGATTGGGCGAATCTCCTTGAGTTAAGAACTTAAGAATAAGTTATACTTTTTGTTTTGATTCTATGCTGATTTCCAAAGAAAACTTGATTATTTGGTTAGTAATATTGAAGGATAAAGGTTTTTGTTTATTTTATTTACTATATTATTAAAAAAAAAATTTTTAATTAACTTCACTATATTAAACAAGCAGTTTTCGTCGTTTTTACTTTACATTTTTTTCAAGAACTAGACGAGATCTCAAAATTTTCGGGATGCGAGACTGATGTTTCCAATCCTGCGGAATCTCGAATTTGCCTACTCGTGTCGGGATAGCATTCCCTATGTACCCATTTAAATGCCAATTATACAAGTCTTCACTTTTGTGTAGCAATACCGACTGCATGACATTCATCATCATCAGCCCATTAACGTCCCCACTGCTGGGGCACGGGCCTTCCCTATGGATGGATAGGGAGATCGGGCCTTAAACCATCACGCGGGCCCAGTGCGGATTGATGGTAATTAACGACTGCTAATGCAGCCGGGACCAACGGCTTAACGTGCCTTCCGAAGCACGGAGGAGCTCGAGATGAAAACTTCTTTTTTTTTTGTGGTCACCCATCCTATGACTGGCCTTTGCGAAAGTTGCTTTACTTCAAAAATCGCAGACCGAGCGCGTTAACCGCTGCGCCACCGAGCTCCTCGACATGACATTATAGTTATGGTAATCAATCAATCAATAATACTTTATTGCACAACGACATATACAAAGGACATAAACATACGAATAAAAACATAAGTACAATAGGCGGCCTTATTGCTAAATAGCAATTTCTGCCAGGCAACCTTATGTAGGATCCTAGTTTACCGTTCAAGATGTTTTGCAAGATAGGAACCATTTTCATTCGCTGTCGCTTCTGGGAACCATTGAACTTTTTTCAGCTTCGGTAAATATTATTTATTTATATTAAACACAACACAGATCCATTTATTTGTTAGTACAATTCACTTATGTTAGTACCTTATAACTGCTAGTTTTGCATTGCACCCAAGGGAGTCGTTCCTTTTTTCGGGCTAAAAGTTAAGCCATGTCACCTTTCTAACAATATTAAAGTCAAAAACTTATTGTTGTAGGTAACTATGTTGTTGGAGAGTAGATACATGTGCACTTGCTTATGAATATTTTAAAGTTTCTTGTGTTGTATGCAATAAAGAATATTTTCATTTTAGTTTAGTTTTGTCACAAAGTTATTTAAGTACATTATGGTGCTAATTCCTGTAAATACCATCTAATTTTATTTTAAGTTATATCTGTCATTTTCTTATCCCACCCGTATTCTAAGATGTTTACTCAAAACTGCCTTCACTCGGTCCTCAGCCAAGGCCACCTTAAGGGATTCTCAAAATCTCCTTGAAATCGGTATTCTTAGTTGACACCTCAACCTTAACGGAGGTTTCCTCCAGCGAGGAAGAGTGGAGGTATGACGTCATTGTTTTCGTATTATTTTGTTGGCAGCATGATAGAATTCTGTTGGCTGTGGTCACGTTTGTAGTTTATGGGAACATTTAAACGTCAAACAAATTGTCAAATCGACTTTGACAGTTGATTTCGCGGTACCGGCTTTGTTTATTTCAAACACAAATTTCAGACTACTTTGCACTGAGCAAGTTATCATCCGTCCCAAACTACTTTGTGGAGTGTGAAAGTGTTTATTAGATTTGTAAAAGTGTTTATCAAGTCAAAATGTCGAGCGGATCAACAAGACAAACTTTTACTGAACACGAAAAAGTGTGTCTGCAGGAATTAGTTTTGAAATATAAATTAAATTCTGTTGCAACTATTGGGGCTGGAAATGCAAATGTAAAAAAAATGGCTTGGGTACGCCTTACACAAGAATTTAACTCCATTGAGACCAATAGTAAAGTAAGTACCTAAATGTAGCACATAATATTAATATCATTCCTGATTTTGATTAAACTTACAAACAAACCTTTGATTTCTTTTAGCGAACAGAGGCACAATTAAAAAAATGTTGGGACAATTTAAAAACCAGAAGAAAACAATTTCTAGCACAAGAAAAAAGGTAAAATATCATATACTTTCTTAAAAGTAAATATTTAATTATTTACTATTGTTACAAAACACAGTGCAATGCTGTAAGTAATGTTATTTTTAAGCTTCTCTTTTTTTCATTTGAATTTGGAAGGGAACGCATGAGGACCGGAGGTGGGTTGTATGCAGCTAGTACCTCTCAAGGCTCCCAGGAGGCTATTGATGCTGCTCTTTTGGATGCCACAAATATAGAGCTACAAGGCGTGTTTGATAGTGATAGTGGTGAGTTATCAGGATATACATACATACCTTATTCCACTTACTAAATAGTTTTTATTGATATTTCTTTTCTATGTTCAGTTGAAAGTTAATAGAATTTCACCGAGTGGCTCTTGCAAGTAAAAATTATAGCAATTGATAACATTTTCATTCCAGATATGGTGTTGGACCACAACATGTTAGCCCCAGTACCCGATCTCCCTGCACCTGCAGCCCCTGCAGCACCCGCTAATACCTCACCTGGCGAAGGACCATCCCAAATACAAAGTATAATAGTTAAGCTATATTTTTTGCCATTTCTAACACAATAAACAACATATTTTTTTTTTGCAGAATACATTATGTTTTGCCTTTTTTGCAGAAGCTATTCCTGTGGAAGTTGATATTGAAATAATGGATAATCAATATCGTCCATCAGCCGGGTCTCGTCTCTCCGATTATGACCCACCTTCTCTAATTCAAGGTATTTTCTTAGATATTTTCTTAAGTTGATTATCTAGTACATTTAAACAAAACTATAGGCTTGATTATTATTACAAGTAATCTAAACCAGTGTGAAGATTTTAAAGATTTTAAGAAAGAGGTGTGTTTAATGAACACTTATGTAACCTTATTTAAGTAACATATTTGGAATTTTTTATTTGTAGAGTCTGTTCCTGTGGCACAAGTAGAGCTACCTCGTCGACCATCAACTGGATTGAGAGAACATGATTATGGAGCACCTTCTCAAACTCAAGGTATTCTTATTATAGCAATATTGTTGAACAAAATCTGCTTTATAAGTAACTAAAATAATTTCTAATGTATTTTGGGTAACAAATTCCTAGAAACCCCATGCTGATCTTGCGCGACCCAACTCCGTCCACAAAAGTTTTTACAGCTTTCTTATCTTTTGTTTACATTCACATCTGTGAATGTGATGGCCATCTGTCAGCACTTGTGGTGACCTTTTTTTATATTAGCCAGTTAAACGTATTCACTTCATAGTAAAAAGAATCGGTTAAAAAATATTTCTATTATAAGTAACTGTGTTTATTAAGCCTGTGAACTTTCGTGCGTTTTAACATATCTTCTTGTTACGTTTCAGCTTCAAAGAACATTCGGGCTCATGTAATTAATCAGGAGTTCACCTTGCGAAAGGATAGATATCAGGTGATAGTGGACAGGGAGGAGGAGCTACATAAATTGAGGATAGCAGAGCGGGAGTGGCTCGTAAAGGCAGCTGAGGAGACATATCATAAAGCTCGCCTTGAAAAGGAAAGTGCGCAGGAGTTGCTGCTATGCAGCCGGGCTAAGCGAGAGCTAGCAGAGCTGCATCTTTCTAGGGAAAGAAAGAAATAAATTGATAGTTTTTATTACATTTTTTTTATTGAGCATATCCCTTGTATTTGGAGCAATAACTAATTTTAACTATGATACAAATAATGGAATCTTAAAGAATATTTCTAAGAACTTTTTCTATATGAATTATAACATAATATTATAGGTATTTAATACATATCTAACATCTAGATAGAAACTAAACTAGTACATAATACAATACAGTAACTCTTTATTATTTAAATACAAGAAGCAAGTGGTACAAAAGGCGTTCTTTTTGCTGAGGAAACATAACTAACATAACAAAATTATACTTAACTAAAATGTCTTGCGATAAAACTAGCTCTTATAATACTACCTCGTTCATTGTCTGGAACAGGTGTTGGTGGGTCTATCCTTGACCTCAAGGGTTCTGGCATTTCTTGGTTAGTGTTAACACTGATATTGTGCAATACAGCACATGCCACGATGATGTTAGGGACATTTTTTATTTTGTTCTGAAGCTTCCTGCTTAAACAAGCAAATCTTCTTTTCAGGACACCATTCAGCCTTTCTATAATATTTCTAGTACTGATATGGGATCTGTTGTAGCACTCCTGATCTGGTGTTTGTGGATTTAGCACGGGAGTATACGTGTAAGATGACTGTGCATATCCACTGTCCCCTAAAAGTATGCCAGCACCTACTAAATCCCCTTCTTCAAAGCGCATACTACAACGGCTGTTGCTGAATATGCGGGAATCATGGGCAGATCCTGGCCACCTCGCCACAATGTCGTAAATCAACATTTGTGGCCCGCATATTAGTTGTACATTTATAGAGAACTCACCTTTTCTATTTCTGAAAAGTTCTCCATTTTCCCGACTCGGATTTTTAATTGGTACGTGAGTGCAGTCAATGCACCCGATTACCCCTGGGAATTGAGCACGTTGGTAAAATGCTCTCTTCACGTTGGCTCTCTCGTGTGCTCCAGGGAACTTGATAAACTCAACTACTTTCATTGCTAATATTTTCGATAGCTTAGCCACGATTTTAGATACAACTGGCTGACTGATCTTATGCAGGTCTCCGCAAACAATCTGTTGAAACAGAAATAGTTTGGTAAATATTTTTTATAACTGTAGATAAGTAATTATATAAATGCTTGAATGGCTAACTTACCTGGAAGTTTCCTGTAGCATAAAATCTTAACGCTATGAGTAGTTGCAATATGGGTGGTAAAGGTAACCCTTTGTTGGTTACATTTGATTGCAATCCAATCAGTGGCAATATCATATGAACAACGGTATCTTTCCTAAATCGAAAGCGTTTTTGAAATTGTTCTTCGTCGTAACATTCCAAAGGGTTTTGAGCGTCTCTGATATATTTCCGCGCCGGATAATCGTAAGGATTATCATAAACATAATCCATAAACTCTTCAAAGTCACTATATAAGTCACTATCACTCATTTTAATAACAAAAATCGAAGTTTGTAATATAAAAAGTATCGTCACAACAAGCGTTCGCACGGATTTCAAGCGTTGAGTAGTCCTTAAGGTTGGTCACGAGGTACCTTACATTTGACAGTTCATTCCTCAATTTTTACTCACCTCCAGTGAGGAAGAACCATAAGTCGAGGACGTAAATGTCAACTATGAATACCAAAAATCCTCAACCGAGGTTGAGTCGAGTGGAGGAAATCTTGAGTGACATCTGAGAATACGGGTGTTAGTGTTTATATAGTGATGCCAATAAAGATTGCTAGTTTATCTCCTATTATAAAGCGTAGAATAAAAATTATACTATGTATGATTCTGTGCTTCGAAGAGCACGTTAAGCCGTTGGTCTCGTAAAAAACGTCCGCCATCCTGCAGTAGAGCAGCGTAGTGGAGTATGCGCCATACCCTATGTACTAGGGAACGCAATCCCGATCGCGGGATCTCGTCTAATTTTTCGGGATCAATCCCGAAGCATAATATGGCGAGATCCCATTCGAGATTCACGGGATTGGGCGAATCTCCTTGAGTTAAGAACTTAAGAATAAGTTATACTTTTTGTTTTGATTCTATGCTGATTTCCAAAGAAAACTTGATTACCTATTTGGTTAGTAATATTGAAGGATAAAGGTTTTTGTTTATTTTATTTACTATATTATTAAAAAAAAAATTTTTAATTAACTTCACTATATTAAACAAGCAGTTTTCGTCGTTTTTACTTTACATTTTTTTCAAGAACTAGACGAGATCTCAAAATTTTCGGGATGCGAGACTGATGTTTCCAATCCTGCGGAATCTCGAATTTGCCTACTCGTGTCGGGATAGCATTCCCTATGTACCCATTTAAATGCCAATTATACAAGTCTTCACTTTTGTGTAGCAATACCGACTGCATGACATTCATCATCATCAGCCCATTAACGTCCCCACTGCTGGGGCACGGGCCTTCCCTATGGATGGATAGGGAGATCGGGCCTTAAACCATCACGCGGGCCCAGTGCGGATTGATGGTAATTAACGACTGCTAATGCAGCCGGGACCAACGGCTTAACGTGCCTTCCGAAGCACGGAGGAGCTCGAGATGAAAACTTCTTTTTTTTTTGTGGTCACCCATCCTATGACTGGCCTTTGCGAAAGTTGCTTTACTTCAAAAATCGCAGACCGAGCGCGTTAACCGCTGCGCCACCGAGCTCCTCGACATGACATTATAGTTATGGTAATCAATCAATCAATAATACTTTATTGCACAACGACATATACAAAGGACATAAACATACGAATAAAAACATAAGTACAATAGGCGGCCTTATTGCTAAATAGCAATTTCTGCCAGGCAACCTTATGTAGGATCCTAGTTTACCGTTCAAGATGTTTTGCAAGATAGGAACCATTTTCATTCGCTGTCGCTTCTGGGAACCATTGAACTTTTTTCAGCTTCGGTAAATATTATTTATTTATATTAAACACAACACAGATCCATTTATTTGTTAGTACAATTCACTTATGTTAGTACCTTATAACTGCTAGTTTTGCATTGCACCCAAGGGAGTCGTTCCTTTTTTCGGGCTAAAAGTTAAGCCATGTCACCTTTCTAACAATATTAAAGTCAAAAACTTATTGTTGTAGGTAACTATGTTGTTGGAGAGTAGATACATGTGCACTTGCTTATGAATATTTTAAAGTTTCTTGTGTTGTATGCAATAAAGAATATTTTCATTTTAGTTTAGTTTTGTCACAAAGTTATTTAAGTACATTATGGTGCTAATTCCTGTAAATACCATCTAATTTTATTTTAAGTTATATCTGTCATTTTCTTATCCGCCGAAAAGGAAAGGGACGGGTAATCGACAAGCATAAAATTTATGGAACACACGTCAATTTTAAGCACAAATCTAAACCAACCGTCTAATAATTTTACATCAGTCAAAAACCCGACACGGTCATTTACTCATTCTTCCTAAAATTAAGAGCTGTGAATCATCCGTCCCTTTCCTTTTCGACGGATATGAAAATGACAGATATAACTTAAAATAAAATTAGACGGTGTCTCCAGGAATCGGGGCCTATGTTGCTGTTGTATGTTATTATTTTTATATCTAGCACTGTGCTTTGGGAAACTCACAGAGATATCCCGTCCGAATCAGACATCTTCCATTTGAATCTTTGAAAGAATATTTGTATTTTCATATACCTACTTATAAACTTTTCCGTTGTATATGGATTCTTCTGGTTGGCCTATAACTCTGCTCATCCTCATGGGAAGCGTGGTAGGTGAGTTGTATATTAATAGTTTCTGATTTAGAGATGGTTGTCATAGGATGGGTGACCACAAAAAAAATAAGTTTTTATCTCGAGCTCCCCCATGCTTCGGTAGGCACGTTAAGCCGTTGGTCCCGGCTGCATTAGCAGTCGTTAATAACCATCAATCCGCACTGGGCCCGCGTGATGGTTTAAGGCCCGATCTCCCTATCCATCCATAGGGAAGGCCCGGGCCCCAGCAGTGGGGACGTTAATGGGCTAATGATGATGATGATTTAGAGATGGCCTACGAATTTGACCGATTAGTCGGCCTCAGTAAGCCAACTAGTCGATATGACAGCTCGCCGACTATTGTACACATCACTAATATATTTCTCAACGCCGGACGACGTTTAATTGGCGTATGATATCATAGTTGGACTGTTTCCGCGTTTCGGCTATTGCCAGCCACACCCCAGCTGCATTATTTAGGGCGGAGATACCCTACATTCATGACGGAAGGGCCGACTATCCCCGCTCCTTTAATTATATAATTAAATAATAAAACTCACGCACTCCGTATTTAGGTCATCATCCCTAGAGAAAACAACATAATTTACGTGACAAACATTATTTAAAACATGTCATGATTATTTTTAAACGAGGAGTGTTTCGAATTTTGTCATAGGGCGGTTACTTGTTATGTAAACAACGTGGAATGATTAGGCTGACTACAATAATATACCTTTATGATATCCGGAGAGTGCATAAAAAAAAACAACGCAAACATGTACCGAGGGATTGTATCCCTTTTTCCGAAGCGTGATTGCACATTAGAGCGAAAGAGACGAGAGATACGTCTCTTTCGCACTAATGGTGAACAGTTTAGTACGAAAGAGACGTGAGATATGTCACTCTACTCATGCTACGTTGATAGGGGTACACTACTTCCTGTCCAACAATGGTAACAACTCGGCGGCGGCTCTCACACTAAAACAACCAAATAATACATTTCTTCAATAATTTTATTAGCTTTTTGTTAATAAACAATACCTCAACAGAACCTGTATAAACGTATCGAACGTCATTGTACAGAACTTGTGGCCAACAATGTTATGAGTAAAATACAACAAAATGGCAGTTGAGCCCTTATTAGCTGCGTAACATAGCGTTAATATTAAATTTTTATTATAATTTCCAATTGACAATTCGCAACCATTACCCTTCTTATAATTATTATGCTGTAACATGTACGAGCAATGATTGCGAACCAATCCATTACAATACAAACAACCAAACATAGTATAATTTTGTGAGGCAAACACAAATATAACTTAGTGATTCCGCGCATTTAATCGATAATATACACAGGTTAAAGTGAAAACAAATATTTTCAAACAATATCTCTTTATCAAACTGAAAATAAATCATATATTACATGTTTTGAGCTAAAATACAACAAAATACACTTACACGAGCTACACGCTACGATGGTTGGTTACATACATACTGACAATAAATTAACGCTAATTCATGAGTTACACGGTTTAACATTAGACCTATTATTACACGTAACATTAGACATTTAGACGCGATTTAACTACCTGTTACTATCTCCACGCCGCGCCTAGCTTCCCGAGGCGAACTTAAATAAATAATTGACAATAAATACTCTGAAGTCGCTTACAGCGGAGAAACAATAACGCGAGATATAAGAGGTAATCGTGTATACAATACATACAGAGTTCCAAATAGCTCGTCCCAATATACGAGACCTATCAGTTTCATAGTCAAGAAAGAGTATGAAATTGATACAGTAGTAGAGTAAAATATATTTTAACAGTGTGATGAAGTAGAGGTTTGGAATCTTTGAAATCTAAGGACTTACAAACTGGGGCTCTAAAAAAGGCCACATAAACAATTCGCTCAGAAAAGCAATTTGACATTTGCGCATATAAAAGCAAGTGCGCAATGTCAACAGATGTCTAAAAGCAATATTGCTATTTAAAATTGTTTGTGTCAATGTGGCCCTTTTAGACCACCCTGTCCTCATTGAAAAATACGGTATTCGAAGTACATGGGGTTACCGTGCAGTTTCTATATGAACACAACTGCCACGGATACCGTATTTCACAAGCGTATTCTCCATACCAACTCATCAGTTGAGAGAAGATAGCAGTATCAATAGACACAGTTGCAAAGTCCTAGAAGGAAAGCTGCATAGAAAATCAAACCCTAGACTAATACCTTCAGACTAAAACCCATGAACGATTTTCTTACACGAATAACTCAGTGTTAAGGGTTACATGACATTGGCCTTATACGTCTGTTTCAGACGATTTATGACGTCATTGCCTCGAAGAAATGCACTTCAAATGGAATGCTCTAAGGGTTGATGGACATACAATTGAATACTGTTGTTTAGTGCCCAATGAGACACCCTCAGGCCTGTTGTCTTAACTTTAGTACCGTGTGATACCCCTCAGCCTTTTAAGCAATATTCTCTGTACTCATACCGAAAACTTTGAGGGATGATTCAGACCATGACCTCATCGTTGATTCAGCTCAATACTCTGACTTAATATAAAGTGGAATTTACGATCGCAAAAGTATAGAATTAAAAATAATTAAAAACAACATGAATTTTACGACGGAAAAATCCACTTGATTAACTCGGAATCATGGTCTAACTCATCCCCTTTAGTACTCGTTCGGATGTAACACCCAGTATAACTCAACTACATCGCTTATGGGTTTCAGCCTTTAGACGATTCTTAAATATTGCGAGGTTCATAAACTAAATTAATTGTAAAACAACTAGACCCGCTTTAAGGAAGCTACTTATAATTACTTGTGTAATTTGCGCGCCCTTCCAATGCAGTGAACAGATCTGAACGGACTTAACCAGTATTTGCCGAATAAATAATCACTTATTACAGGAATTATTGCGCCATTTGTGTGCAAAGAAAAATGTTAAAATACAGCTTGCTAGAAAGGTAAAAAGTACTGTTTTTCGTGGGATTGTGTCACGTCATATGCATTTTATATTATGCCAAAAAATAAATGAAAATGACGGATCAGAAATACAAGTAGTGCCATCTGTTTACTGATAAATATTAACCCTCAGCATTAGAAACGGCAACTCTCCGCACCCCACCTGCGTTTGAACTAGGTTTACCTCACCCCCCCTCGAACACTTTTTTTTTGACGTGACTTATTGTAGATTTGCCGCAGATGGCATTAACTACTTGGCCGGACAAATGGGGAGCGCTGAAGGCTCTCACCCGGTGTCCCTTGAACACAGTTTAGACTTGAATCGTATGGTGTCAGACGTCACACACACAGATGCGCGTGTACGATAACGTCAATGTGTGGTGTCTGTGTAAAACGAGGTTGGTTGTATGAAGTGTCCGGGGTGTGTCCTCTGTGATAAAACTGGTAAAATGAAGGATTTTACAGGGTACGTTCACCAAAACAATACAGATGGGGTTGTACAGCTTTAACGTGATAATTACCTATTTTCTCATTACTCGGGTACATACATAATTATTCCAAAATACAATGTAATGGCGGAAGCATATATAAACTTATTCTTGCTTGATATTTGGAAAACATTATGTATAGAATTATATTGCTACCTACATTGTTTTTCTATATTTTGATCAGAATAATAATAGGTTGAAGATGTAATTGTGCCTGGGTGTAAACGGGTCATCATATATACCCAAAACAAAGATGCATATATGTCTGTTATGCATGAAATTAGAAAGTTAAACGAAGGAAAATGTGTACAGCGCCACCTATATTGTTTTTGAGGAACGCAGCATCGAAAGTCCTTCATTGCCATTGATTGACGTTTTATTTTCTTGATAAACCAGGTAAATTAAAAAATATAGATGCAAGAGCGAAACTCTAACTACTTTCTTACCTTTTTAAACAATTCACATTTACTTTTAATATAAAATGTGCAATTTCCAATAAGTGACTGTTTATATGCAATTTCGTGTTCAAACTGTATTTCAGTTCTGTTCATTCGATTCAACAAATCCGAAACTTGCCTGTAGACATGTAAGCAACACAACATCAAAGGGCATTTTTCTATGAACTGCATGGCACGGATTGACTGACGATGGTAGATTTCTAACACAGAAAACATTAAAAAAAAACACTGTGGGTCTATGTCACTTGCTTCTCAAATCCCGGTACTCGACTTGCACCAAAGCTATTAATTTATCTTAAGTGCCATTATAGACGGCGATACGACTCAACATCTATGACGTTCTTCTTCTTCTAATCATTTTATCCTCTGTCGGGATGTAGGGCTCGATTAACAGATTTCCATTCCTCGCGATCTTTTGCAGCCTTCAGTTTTCATCTTTTGGTCAACTGAGCGTCGCCAAGTCTCTTTGGGCCGCCCCCTTTTGAGCTTGATCTTCTGTAAGGTGGCTTGAAGTTGGTTGTAACAAGCCTCTTTAAAGGAGCCGTCGGCCATATTAGTAGGTGCGTAGCACTGTACAACGGTAATATTCCTTACTTTGGATATGAAGCGCGACGTAATATTTGACCTTGGTTTAACAGAAAAGCTCAATGAGGCGTGTGTAGTTAGTTCGTCAAGCAATACCTCTGACTACCCCAATTTAGTTAAAACATGAACAGGGGGGTTAAACTGGCCACATTGAAGCAATTCATCTAAGAAAGCAATATTGCTTTCTGGCGGACACAAAATTAATTTTAGTTTAATAGTTCTTAAACTAGTGCTGTCTTTACTTTTATATTTGTTACATGTCTTCTTCTTTAGTTCGTTTTCTTCCGTCCGCTTCCTAACCTGTAGATTTGACAGGTCCGATTTTTTTACAGAAGCGACTGCCTGTCAGATCTTCCAACGCGAAGGGAAAACCAGCCCAATTACAGGTTAGAACAATGTTGCATTATCAAATTGAGTTATTGTGGATCTCCGAATCCGGACTACAGACGCCATAAAGAGAGCCTTCTTCTATTTCAATCTCACTTCTTCTTCTATCGTATGGGTTGTGGGGTGGATTATCAACCTCATCAGCCCTGGAGTCAGGGGTATTATTGAGCCTCCAAAGGCCCCTGACATGGCTCATGTAACGACTACATACTTACATCAGTAAGTAGTAACCGGAACCAATGGTTTAACGTGCCTTCCGAAGCATCAGGTAATCAGCCTGTAATGTCCTAACCAAACCAAGAATCACAAAGTAATTTTTGTGGTATGTCCCCACCGGGATTCGAAGCCTGGACCTCCGGATCGTGAGCCAGACGCTCAACCACTAGACCACGGAGATCGTTAACAATCGTAATCTAACATCGCCAATACAAGTGCCATGCTATCCAGTGAAAAATGCCCAAACATTGACTGATTATATTCTTAAACTATGGAGTAGGCTTAGGCCGTGAAACACATCACACAAAATATTGGTTAAATACGTTATTTCATGTCATTTTCATAGACAACCAGAGTTACATTGACAGTGAGCGTAAGTCTTAATGAGGATAAAAACTAGAAGCTCAAATGTAGGCGGCAGCACTGTTGAGTGTTCCTTAATTTTGACAGTTCTCCATACTGTCCAGCTGAAGTTCGCTATAAAACGTGGAGCAACGTGGAGTGTATCCCGTCTGCAGGATGAGTTACGAAAAGAAAAGCCATCACTTGGAAAAAGGCGGTTTTGATTGAAAATACGTTTCTCTAAGTTTTCTCTTCCCGATCTTTAGGGAATAAGTTATAACACTATGATTTTCTCTTTACTCAAATAGTACGGGGAACTGTCAAAATTTAAGAACAGTAGCGACACCTGATGAACGAAATAGGCAGTTTTTATCCTCATTGATATCTTTATTTTTAAGTACACAAATAAATGATATCTTGCAAAACTTTTGGGTCCTTCGAGTAGGATGCTGACTATTATAACGCATCGAATGCGGCATATTGTTAGTGTTAGTACGATAACGAAGATCGGTGGTCAAACTCGAGGACATTTTAAATTATTCGTTTATCTTACATTACGTTGATCTTCGGCCGACCGATCTTCTGGGTGGTGTTAGTCTTATCCAGTTAGAAAGTAGCATTATGGTAATTAATTTAAAAGCGTTGCTATCCTGCGCTGCAAGAGACGCGATGTCTTCGGGGTCGAGGATCAAATGACGAAAGAGGGGGTGAAAGTGGGTCGAGGTGTGAATAGCTGACTGACAGGTCAACAAGTCGACTGACAGGTCAACGGGTCGACTGATAGGTCAAGTGATCGACTGACAGTTCAATGGGTCGACTGACAGGTGAAGGGGTCGACTGACAAGTCTACGTATCGACTGATAAGTCAACGTATCGACTGCCAGGTCAACGGATCGGCTGTCAGACCAACTAATTGATTTACAGTACAATGGGCCGACTGACAGGTCAACAAATAGACTGTCGTTCAATGCAACTATTATCGTCACGCCTGACAACTTTACAGATCGGGTCAATGAATCGACAGTTCAGGAGAGGGAATCGGGATTGGTCGATGAGTAAAAGGGATCGGGAAATAAATGTGAAGTGGGAAGTATGAGGCCGTGTGGCCGGGCCAGGCCGGGCTTAGCGCGCGTGGAGCTGCAGGCGCGGTCAGCAGGCGGCGACGCGCGGCGCCGCGGCGCAGCACTAGGCGCGCCGCGGCGCCCCGTACGCGGCCGCGCCGGCGCCCGCTGCAACACGCCTTCGTTACACACACACATACAACAGATGGCACGGAAAAGTTCATTAAAAAAAATAAGATGACAATTTATCTATCTACCTACTACAACGAGGGTATGGAGTATGGAGCGACAAAACACCGGCCGTTTACAATATGGCTTCCGCCAGAGATAACAGACTCTAGTCTGAACAGTATATTTAAAACTAAATTAAAAAGTGGCTTGTCAAGAGAGTATTCTACACTTTTCAAGAATTTTTAAATAAAAAAATACTTTTTTTATTATTACAATAATATTACGATTATATAAAATATTATTTTCCTTTCATTACGCATTATGTATACATACTTATTTACTGTTTATGTAAGATGACATGTTTAAAAAGTGTTTTTCTGTCAATAAATGATGTCTACACATACTATGAAACACCATGTTTTGAGTAAATAAAGTCATTCTATTCTATTCCACATCGCCGCTCCACTCCGGTATTTACGGGGTTAAAAAAACACGCAGACCTATCTAAAAGTATTTGATTATCTTTTCCATCAAATGCTGATTTATCCAATCGATCAATTACATTCAATGAAATAAAAATTTCAAACAACTACAAACTTAACAATTTTAAATACAGGCTGAATACTAACCTTGATTAGGGAAGGGCAAACAGTTAGTCTTCAGAACTTCTTCGTGGTTTCCATATGCACAGAATTTTACTACTACAGTATTGGCAGAAATGCCTGTTATCTCCGCTTCGTAGAACTGAAACAAAAAAAAAACAATATTATTCACGATAAAAGTAGACTTGCAAAAAAGAATTCAGGTTGAACCACATCCGGCAGCACCTCATAGCACTTTCCTATGCTTCCTTTTTCTGTTACTAAGAACCGTCATTTGCTAGAGCGAGACAAAGCGACCATACGCTTACGCACGCTAGAAAAGGATAGGATTATAGGAAAGTGCGATTAAGTGCTGCCAAATATTTGACCCTTATTTTGCGGATTTAATTGGCAGAATTGGAAGAGGAAGGCCTAGGGGTACAACTAGGATCAACTCAAACACAACAACAAAACAGGTCTAGAGTACTCTAAACTAAACCGGCGAGCATGGAAGACTTTGATGAGAGTGGAAGTGGTGTGTCAGGGCAGTAAGAGAAATTCCGTGGTATATTTCTACCCCAATGGGAAATAATAACTCACGTTGTTATCCTCCCAGTAGAGCGCGAGGCAGCGGTCGCCAACGTTCCAGCTGACGTCGCGCACGCCCAGCATGGCGCGCGCCTGCTCGTTCACGGCCGCGTTCTGGAAGCCCAGCAGCCCCCCGGCCAGGAACCCGCCGCCGCGGACCACGCCCACGCCGCCCATGCCGCCCACGCCTCCCACGCCGCCCACGCCGCCCATGCCTCCTACGCCACCCACGCGTCCGAACCCGTACTGCTGTCGGTAGCCCGCGCCCATGTACCCCGGCCCGCCCGGACCGCTGTACATGCTTGGACCTTGCTGGCTCTGCGATGGAACATATTTCAAATTTTAAACAGTGATATCCATTCATCATCATCACCAATTTAAGAGCCACGCTCTTGTCGGTGTAGCATTCTCCATGCTACTTTTTAGGGACAAAATAGGGCAGTGGTTTCCCTCTTGCCTTCTGCCCAAGTGATATCCATTATAAAATACAAAATGTATATTCAGACGCCAAGCATGTCGTAAATATCGATTAACCACCTTACAAATAAAATATAAACCAGGTATGAACGTGGGTTCAAGTATTTGACAGCCAAGCAAAATTGAATCCAATTATCATACAATTCGACTGAACTTTCCCCCGGTTACCTGGTTACTCCACCGACAAGAGCGCAGCTCTTAAATAGAGAGAGAGGGGATTACCTGATGTGATGATATTCCAAAGACCAAGCAATATTTAGCCGATAATAATGTCGATAAAGACATGGAACGGCACTAGTGGTCTTGACACAAAAACATATACATAGGTACGTTTCTATAACAAACCGGCTACGCGAGTACAAAAGACGTCACGACGATAGTATATTTATCTCTTTTTAACTTATGACGGCTCATATGAGCGCGAAAGATAAAACATAAGTTTTTCTATCGTCTTAAATACGCTCCGTCTACTCTATACTTGGTCTTTGTGATATTCAGTGTTACATCTATTTGGACGAAGGGCTTGTAGCCTACCGTGTGCACCTACTCCTTTTATACTAAGTCATGGAATAGAGATTGGCCGTAAGCCGCTAAGTGTTAAAGGGAGCGCACAGACAGTGTGTCTCGCTCGCACTTACGTGGTAGGTGGCACGGAATTAAGATAAAGACAAGATTTTTTATGTAGTGTCTGTGGTAAGTTGCTTCTACTATCGTGTGGGTTATAAGGTGGATTACCAACCTCATTAATCCTGGTGTCAGGGTTATCATTGAGCCGCCAAAGGCCCCTGACATGGCTCATATAACGACTATATACTTACATCAGTAAGTAGTAACTAAGACCAAGGGCTTAATGTGCCCTCCGAATCACGGATCATCACAGATGTAGTAAGTAACTTTTCGTTTCTGTATTTGTGCAACAAATTCATATTATTCGATTTGAAGAATGAAAAATACTGTGTGCAATGTACAGTATCTTTTTCTCGTTAATAGAGATCGTAATCGATAATAATGACTTGAAATCCATAACCGTACTAACCTCCATGTAGCCGTTGGGCTGAGCGGGCTGTTGTCGCCGGTACTGTTCTGGATACTTCTGGACGTCCGGCTGTCGCCTGAAGGGCGGGATGTCAGGCATACTGGGGTTCACATACGCCTTGTACTGATCTGGGGGCGGGTACCCGCGGGGTATGTCTTCACGAGGGCTGTGGCCAGGCAGCAAGCTCAGCCCAGCCGCCGCGTCCACCAAGCCGTCCATCCCGTTCCCGCGGTAGTTCGGCGGGGGCTTGTCCGTCAACCTCTCCCCCCGCATCGGACGCTCGCCATAGTTCGGCGAGTGGTTGTGATATGAGTTTCCGTACGGCATATTTACATTATTCGCCTGAGCTTGCGCCTGCGCTTGCTGCTGCTGCTGTTGTTGTTGCTTATTCTTCTCTTCCAACTTCTTCTGGAACCTCGGCGGTTTCTCGTTCTGGGTCTGGTATTTCCTGTCCCTATCTCTGTCCCTGTCGTCTCGGTGTGACGAGTGGTAGTTGTCGCTGTAGGGGCGGTCGTTGTAGGGCCGGTCATTCCGTCGGTCCCGGTTGTCGTGTCTGTCCCGGTTATCATGCCGGTCTCTATTGTCCCGGCCGTCGTACCGCGAACCGTGCGCGCGCGAGTTGTGCCTAGCCCCGTTCCGCTCTCGGCTGGGGTATCCCCTGTCCCTGTCGTCCGAGTTGGAGTTACAATGCCGCCCGTTCCTGTCTCTATCCCTATCTCTATCCCTGTCTCTTTCCCGCTCCGGCGCACTGACGCTAGGTAACTTGTCCTCCAGGAAATCGAACAGGGACAGCTTGCCAGTAGGTTTCACAGGCATACTGTCTTCGTCCGCGTTATCTTTCCCTCTGCCTTTACGCTTCGGCGGCTCCTCTTTCTTCGTAGCCTCCTTACTCCTATTCTCGGAGTCGTCCCGTTTCTGTAACATTTTGAGAGCTCTCTCCACATTGTTCTTCGTATACCTGAGAGAATTGTCCGCTTGTTCTTCACTGAAACCTAAATCTACGATCTTCTGTACATTAGCATCGAGTAGAGGCTTAGTACCTCCACCGAATACCTGTAAAATAATAATATAGTTTAGATGGATCTGTTGATTTATTATTTATTTAGTCCTCTGTAAAGGCGAATGGCCACCGCGGTCATCGGCGACTTTTAATCATTAGTCTGTTAAATTCCTAAAGGCATACGTACACGATGCCGAGATCGCGCGTGTCCATACGGACCTGTATCTATGAATACCAATATCATCATTTAAAACTAAAAGTATGTTCGTCGAAATCATCATAAGGTAAGGTCTAGATTGTTCCCACGTGCCTGATACTACGTTCTTGTGTATACAATAATTGAATTCGTACGAAAACGAATGTAATTTAAGAGTGTAGCAACTGGTAACCAACCTTCTTAACACCTGACAGCCTCTGTGCCTCGGCGATGGCGCCTTTCCTCTGCGCCTCGAACTCGGCGTTGTTCTGCTTGTCAGCTTCCGTCTGCAGACTCTTGAACTGCTTGTCTACAGTCTGCGCCTCCAGCTTATGTCCGAACGGAATCCATGGCGGCGGGCCACCGTCAGCGCCGCACGGACCACCTGAAACCGCAGCCACTTAGGTATAACATAAACTCACGAATATTAAGGTAGTCACAGGCACAGAATCACATGATGAACAGTACGAAAGTAATCGCGTTTCTCTTTATTAGACCAACATGACAGGGATTACCGTCTGTAATAGTCGATAGCCAAAGGTGTTAGTGAAAATTGCACTTATGATAAATTAATAACTCATTGGAGCAAGGTCCAGTGACCGGGGATCGGACCTACACCTCCCGCTTGGGAGGCAAGCCCGTTGTGAACCAGTACCTACCTTGTACCTAACTTGTACCTACAGTAACTTAGTTAGTTAGTCACTAGTAACTAGGTAGTAGTTAGTAGTGGATTAGTTCATTAGGTAGAGTAAGTTTTTTCGCTGGTATGTGACCTAACCTGTAATTGGGCCGGATTTCACTTCGCGTTGGGAGGTCAGATAGGTGGTCGCTTCTGTAAAAAACCGGACCTGTCAAATCTTCAGTTTAGGTAAGCGGACCCTGTGAAAAACGGGATGACGCTATGGATGATGAGTTACTGAGTAGATTCTCGGATAGAGGCAGAAGCAGACCGAGAAAGCGGTGGGGTGATGACCTAGACCTAGGTCGCTCAGGACAGTGGAAGCTCAAAGGCTTTTGCCCGGCTGAGGGTTATCCACAAAGAATCCATGATATTGGCAGTAGTGCGTGTTGCCAGTGATGACCTACGGCAGTGAGACGTGGCCGCTTACTATGGGTCTCGTGAGCTCGGTGTCGCTCAGCGGGCAATGGAGAGAGCTATGCTCGGTATTTCCCTGCTCTATCGAATCAGAAATGAGGAGATCCGCAGGAGAACTAAAGTCACCGACATAGCTCGGAGAATTGCAAAGCTGAAGTGGCAGTGGGCAGGACACATAGCGAGGAGAACCGATGGCCGCTGGGGCGGAAGGGTTCTGGAGTG
This sequence comes from Pectinophora gossypiella, assembly GCF_024362695.1. Classification (NCBI taxonomy): domain Eukaryota; kingdom Metazoa; phylum Arthropoda; class Insecta; order Lepidoptera; family Gelechiidae; genus Pectinophora; species Pectinophora gossypiella. The sequence continues at coordinate 15,772,422 of NC_065407.1, forward strand.
GCGACCACGTGTCGGTCGACGCTCAGTGGGTAGGCCCGCTACAAGGTGGACCGACGATCTGGTGAAGGTCGCGGGAAGCCGCTGGATGCGGGAAGCCGCTGGATGCGGGCAGCGCAGGGGGAGGCCTATGCCCAGCAGTGGGCGTCGTACGGATGATGATGATGATGATGGCAGTAGTGCTAGAGTAGAGATCCGAACTTTCTAATTGCGGTTTTGCATTCGAATCAGTTGTTCGAAAGTTCTAAATTCTGTTTTGCAAACAGGATCAACAATATAGCCTCGCGAAGCTACAAGAGCCGGGCCCTGCGTGTTCGTGGTGGATTGCTGCATCGAGAGCGCGGTCGGTGCAAAGACCCGGGACCACGATTCGAAATCAGAAGCGTACAGAAATCCCGCCCAGCATTTGTCCACTAGCTCATGCTAGCGCATACAAGGCGTAAGCCATTTACTAATTGTGGTTTCGACTTCGAAACCAGCGAACTCCCATCAATAGACACTGCTTGTTTATCTACAGAAACACGATACGTCTGTTGGTCGTAGCTCGCGACTTTCAACGAGTCTAAATTGAAATCGTGGACTGTGTCGCGACAGTAGATCACAAACTCAATCATTACTTTTGGAATGATCTTTAGTCTTAATCTTTAATAGATCTTTAATCAACTTATCTGAAGAAAAATGTCCGTCCATAATTTGATCGCGTTGTTGCCTTGTAAGTCCTATTTCGAGTAACTTTGAATGTGAGTTGGAGCCATGATATACCATGAGAATATTTGCCAATCGTTTTTCCGGGATGTGCCGGCTGGACGTAATGAAGGCAGGTAGATAGTATATCCATAGTAAGTAATTAAAACACATAATAACGGGTTCTTACCGCGTTTAAATCAGGGATATGAGACTCCCGATATTTCGACACTGTTGCAAGTGCCATGATCACGGGATGACTGATGATAATAACCGCGTAAACCTAAAACAATCTCCGTTCTTCTACCCCAGTTGACATTCTACAAAACGATGTAGCTTGCGGCCACTAGTTTATAAATGTAGCGCAAATAAAATTTATCAAAGTTACAGAAACTGTGACGTCAATGCTGGCGCATACATAAACTTTTAATTCACGATGCTTAACACGCGAGCGAATAAGTTTTGTGGCTTCTCTTCAGGGACGAAATAACGAAAAAAAGACCGCATTTGCCACGTATCAAACCAGCAGCCGCGGCACGGGCAGGCTATTGCGCGCCTTTGGACGTTTACACACAGCGAATTAACGAAGATAAACGGCGTACGGCTATTGGTCGGAGCCCGCGATATACCTGCTTCGCCAAGACTCGGTAATCGGTAGGTAGGTATAATACCGGAATGTTTACGTTCAAAACGCGCACGTGCGATGAAACCCTACTTTTGTGTTCATATTACGACGGAACACGCGACCATTCTTTTTTTTAATGTTGTTTCTTTTTAAATTGCACAATGTACACTTTACAGTCTAATAAAGTTTTTGTTTTAAATAGACGTGTGGCAAAGCATTATTTATTTACAACAATTGCTTTTATTAAGTACTATTTCCTTGTAGAAGTGATAAAGAGAAACAGATGACAGTTTTTTTTCCAATTTACTTGACATTTATCATTATATTTTATAGCCTATTTTGTTATTCTCATGTATGAGCTATATTATTGTAAAGTTTCATTAAATTCCATTCAGTAGTGTTTGCATTCATGAGTAACAAACTTACACAATTTCTAATATTAGAAGGATGAAGCAAATGTTTTTATTTTTTTCAATCTAGTAGATGTGAATCAAAGAACCCATATTACATCTACATAGCACACTGCTTACAATATAATATTTATGTTTACAAAACTAGGAAAAAACCATTCCAACACTGGGAGGCTGAAATCATCAAAGTGGCCGTCAGAACCTGGACGAGAATAGATTTATGCAAAGAGAAGTGGAATAGCTGGAGGAAGGCCTTTGCCAATGAGCACACAGATACCTACCAAGACATTAAAAACATATTTAAAAAAAATATATCTGAATTTATAGCTAATAAATACATAAATCTTTACAAAAACCAAAGAAGTTTTAATTACAACCCTAAAATAAGTCTTATATGTTATCTGTGTCCAGTATATTATCGACTAGTTTTCAATCACGCTGTTGACAGGTTGTACTTATTTAAGCCTTGATGCGCATGTCCAGTAAGCTCCTGTTCCCAGAATTCCCCTCTCAATAACCTGATTCCCTCTATTGTGTAACTCAATTTGATATGTGAACACTACATGTTGGCAACCCTCCTATAACCTTGTGATACAATTACTCCATTTTAAAAGGAACTTACATCAAAGGGTTAAATGGGTGTGTCCCTTGCTTTTATAAGAGAATGATTTCTTTTTAACTTTTTTATATGAGATTGCATTTATGTCAAAGACAAATAATGTACATGAATATACCTTTGTTGGTTATGGTTTACAACAAAATCCTGAGTGTTTTTTTATTGTTCAAATAAATGTTTGATGAAGCTTTTATTACTGCAATTCGGAATATAGTTGTCAGCTTATGTATGTGTGTATTAATCAAGGTATTGAAGTAGGGCTTACATGCAACAGGTCAAATAATCAATATTCCCTATAAAATCTATGTTTTCTTTCCTATAAGTGTCCTTTCAATATAGACTATACTAAACTAACCTGTGTAGGCATTAGATAACAAAGAACCACTATCCTACGTCTAAGGCACCCACAGAAAAATCAATTGAAGAAGAAATCAATTGCATTAACAAAGTTCACAATAGCAGCATTTTTAACTTACCTCTGGTGTGCTTGGCAAGACTCCTGTTCAGCTCCCATTTCTCTATCATATGCGACACTTTACCACCAAGCACTGTTATAACACTGGGTGTCAACCAAATCACACCATGGCACACTTGCAACTCTTCATTTTTCAACAACACTTTAGTACCAGGTGGGGTGTTTATACTGAGACTCGAAATTGGACTAACTTCCAACCCTGTGCACACTGACTTCCCATCGTGAAGAGTCAGCTTCAACATCCGGGGAGCAGAACCAGACTCCTCGTTGGCTTTCGGGGCAGACACATTTCTTATCTTCTGGATCTGCACAACTATAGGTTGCTCTAGCTTAGAGGGGTCTTTTGTGAAGTCTTCGGGAAAAGCAGCCTCCCCGATGTCTCTCAAGTCAAACTGGAATATAAAAAACATATGAGATACCTCAGCTCAGTGCCAGGGACGCGTGGGAATACACGACTCTATCTTACTTCATAAACTCGATAGGTACTTACATCTAAAGCTTTTTTACTAAGGGTATTTACATCCTGTATTGAACCGTTTTCACTAACTGTTTCGAAGCCTTCCTGGCTCAAGAACCTGGAAGAAGCATACAATATTTTAATTCAAATTGGTCTAGACGACTCACATGAAAGCTAAAAGATAAAACTATACTCACCAGCCCAGCTCTCTGAGATTCTCTCTAAGTGACATGGTTTATTTGTATTTGTTATAACATGATTTTACGAGAAATTATAAATAATAAAACCCACGAACATACGGTGCCCATAAGTGAGGATGACAGTCAAACATAGAGTAAATAGAGTAAAATGCTCTATCTCTGTCTAATTACCACAGATTACATGTATTCTTTAAATTGTCTATGCTTTGATTCAAAATGAAAATAATACATTACAATGGAGGTGGTGTAATAGTGCGAATACCCTAGTGAATAATATCCGTTGATAACGAATCTACGTGAAAAAAAACGCACCATAAGGTCAATGACCCTGAAATTTGACAACTCAATGTTGACGTGTGATTGATTTGTTGATAACACAGGTCATTGTATTTACATGTATTATAATTAGTAAAATTCTCAAGTAGGTACACGTAATTTAATAAATTTTGGGAAACATATTTTTATACGTAAAGTTATTTGTGGTACGTGGTGCATACGCTGTTCTTAATTATGTCATCGGTAAGGTTATCAAATTTATCGCTATCTATTTTTGATGATAACATCTTCTGATAGGTAGATATTACATATTGTGATAATACTGCTGCTCTCAGGTGGGGAGGTGCTCGTCGTAATCAAACAATTCAGCAATTCTCTTGAATAATGTTATATTTTCATAAACAATGTTAACTCTCCAACTCTTCATAACAGATTACCGCAACCGAACAAAATTCCACGTCACCGCCTTTTAAAAAGGCGGGAAAGCGTTCCCGTTCGAAAAAGAAGAAATCAAAATAAAAAACAAATGAAATAATATGCCAGTTCCAAATTAAAAATAATAAAGTCGTGACACAGATTCACGACTTTATTCCGTCTGTTATTAAGTTATATAATCTAATAATAATTAAATAATAAAATAAACATTACAAACCCTAACAATCGTCCATCCTGACAACGTGTGCGTCCCCGCGCACGACACCCGGTGGAACCCTAACAATCGGTACTTTGGTCAGTTGCTCAATCTTAACAATAAATTACAGATACTTAGTAATAAATAAAACAATAATAGCAGGCTCAAATATCGTAACTGTTGTATAACTATAGTAGCAAATTATGTTACAAAGTTGCATCAGAATCTTTTAAACAATAATCAAATAAGTAGGAACTTTACTTATTGGCCAATCTTAACGAATAACATGTAGGTAAGCACAGCATTAACCATCAGGAAAAATACTACTAATAAAACTTAAGTTTTAGTAACAAATCACACGAATAAGACAAATAAATTAAGAAAATTAATAACTAAAGTTGCAAATTAATTTACAAACTAAATATGAATCATTTTAAAAAAAATACTTAAAACTTACGTTACTTTTGTATTTCGTTAATTACAATAGTACTTACTTAATATATTTTTTAAAACAAGATACGATGCCTATTCAATCACCTTGAAAACTTTTTAGGATCCGATCAATCGGTTACCCATTATTAAACTAATGATTCATACAAATAATTTGTAGCATCCTATCTGAGCCATTCGATAAATTCTTATCAAGGCATCCAATCTGAGCCAATCTTTAAATCCTTATCGAGGTCTCCAGTCTGAGCTAATCGTTAAATCCTAATCTAGGTCTCCAATCTGAGCCAATCAATAAATCGTTATCGAGATCTCCAATCTGAGCCAATCGTTAAATCCTTATCGAGGCGTCCAATCTGAGCCAATCGACAAATCTTTATCAAGGCATCCAATCTGAACCAACCGTTAACTCCTTATCGAGGTCTCCAATCTGAGCCAATCGATAAATTCTTATCGAGGTCTCCAATCTGAGCCAATCGGTAAAACCTTATCGAGGCGTCCAATCTGAGCCAACCGATAAATCTTTATCAAGACATCCAATCTAAGCCAATCGTTAAAACCTTATCGAGGCGTCCAATCTGAGCCAATCGTTAAATCCTTATGTAGGTCTCCCATCTGAGCCAATCGAGAAGTCTCGTGACAGTAGCTGAGCCTGTGTTTCTTTTGCTTTGCTCTCATCAAGACACGAACCAATCAATTCACATACTTGACCTGAAACATAGACACTGTTCTGTAGCTATATGCCTCTCACAGTTATACAACACAAATTACAATACATCAACAAAAATGTTTAATTTGAAAAGTTGTTATCATTTACGTCTAAAACCGCCACATACGTATACACAACATCTTATGATCCGCAGCCAAACGTTGTTGGTCGCTTCTTTTGCGTATCGCGTAACTACCTACTGCCTAAAATTTTATTGACCCAATACGGTCCCAAATATGCAGGCATAAGTTTTCCTTGCTCTATCCGTCATTATAAAATCATTTTTTTAGTTATTTTTAGAATGGGAGAATGTCTGCTGTGTCCGAAATAGAATTGCGTGATAAAACATCAACATGAGTCATTCTAGTCTCCTAAATAATGTATCGTGTCACACAAGAAATCTCATTTCTATCATCTGAAAAACACATCTTTCCCAAAGATAAGAACATTGTCCATATACCAAGTTGCCTTGATAAAACGAGCAGAGTCCAAATCATATTCTTCATCCGCTAGTATACAGCCAGATCGAATGGCAAACGATTGAACTCCGTCCGACCGAACTTTGCTGACCGTCCGTGATAACGATAAATAGTCCGATGACGCGAGATCAAGCGCAACAAAGCAAGCCTGGCCGCTGAGTCGTGCTATTTCATTTTCGGTCACAAGCAGAATCATTTTAATAATAACATTCGATAGTCATTACACATCGTCAGCGAACCCCTCTTTTTTGCGAACTCCTAAAGTAGGACTAGCATACTCTGAAACATACTCCCTTACTACACCCGCCTCTAACATATTACCTACCATATTACGTTCCATTTCCTTTTCCTTTATCTATTCCGTTAATAATAAGGACAATATACAGCTGGATGTTGGCTATTCAATAGGGTAGTTCTCAACTAGTCAAATCAGTCACCCTTCACCAAACCCCAAAACACGAAATTACTATGGAACCCGTATGAAAAAAAAACAACCCGTGACGTCGTAGAAAAACATGCCCAAATGTCGCACTTATTAATTACATTTTCCCTATTAAAATTCGTAAACAAGCTAAATAGAAACAAGAAAATGTTTATTTTTACCTTTATATCTGTCTTTATTTATCAATCACAATTTCATACCTTATCTTTGAACTAGGAAACTACCCAATTCTATGTTCATCGCTGTTAATATTAGTGCTCCCAAGTCTTAAAGTGATAATGCAAAATAATACTTGTACGTATTTATAAAGCAAATCTAATAACTGCTGCCTTTCTATTTCTGTCGCCTTACCATCCTTATCATCGTATGGTCCTGACTTTGGTCGAAGCCACATTCATACCTCTATGGTAGGTACACCTGTCTGGTTCACTATTTACAACCCTAACCGCTCGACAAAAATAAATATATAACAAGGTGGCTTTAAAACATCCACACATCCATTTTGGCAATGATAAAAAGTTCTCACACGTACGAAATATTGCTTATCAGATTTGCCTGCTATTCTTCAACAGAACGCTACCGTTCAACTTGACATGAGTCTGGGCTCTTACAGAGAGTGCACCATAAACTCGACCACACCTGTTGACGTCATTTAATAATAACTTCACATTGCTACACGAACCCGGATGGGGCACGTCATTGTCAATATCGGTCCTAATACAGTCCGATTACTACTGGCATGTCTAATAAACTGTCATTAACGATTCTACATACAATCCGAGCATCTACTCCATTGACACTTACATATAGCGATACCTCTTTTAACGATTGAACTATGCCTTTCATTAATGAGGGAATGTACTCCCCAGTTTGGTTAAGACATCAAAGACTGATCATCCGATTATCCGAAAGTAAGATGTTTCTTGTTTTGAGAATCACATTAAACCGTTGATCCCGGTTACTATTTACTGATGTAAGTACAATACATAGTCGTTACACAAACCATGACCTTGGCGGCCCAATAAAAACTCTGACACCTAGGTTGCTGAGGTTAGCATTCCATCTCACAAACCATAGAAGGAGAAACGAAGGAATGTTATTATGGGACTCTTAATTCATGAGCAAACAAACAAACACCATTGCCGAAATCAACAAATATTTTACTGACAGCCCATTTATACTAACTTCCTAGATAAATTCTGGTGTTGGGTAACCTTTTTAGTTATCTATAGAAATAAATGCACAATGCTTTATTTTTAATAATATCCTTAAATTTTTCTATCCTCCGCCTAACTAAAACAATTTCCAACTTGGTGACCTCTGTATGCAACAAAATGTAAATTTAATTAATGACTTGGAACAACGTATAAAACTGTCCCCTCTCCTTACATTTGTGACAAGTGATTATCTGGCCAGTGTACCTGCTAAAACTTGATTCAATCCACTACATTAGCAATATCGAAGATCTTGTTTCTGATGGGAATTCGGTCTGGTTGATAACTATCAACCAACATA